>NW_022147248.1:0-2108 GCF_002938485.1 Sitophilus oryzae | reverse complement strand
CGATTCTATTCTTATCTAAGCCTTGTTTCAAGCAGGACCGACGTTTATCTTTCCTGGGTGGACCTTATATCCTCTATTTCTTTGCTGGGAGAGTCAAATTTGTTATCGGGAATTTATCGGCGGAATTTTTTGACAGTGGCAAGTTGTCCCTACGGACTCCAGTTCCTTTTTAATCCGCTTTTCCGGGCCGCAGCATGGAAGAAAATTAACCGGTCTGAAGCCAGAGCAACCGCCAAAATGAATCAACATTAAATCTTGGTTTTATCGAAGCTTTGAGAACATATTTTATTTGGCTTTGTTTCCGCTGCGAACTCTCGGGTTGAATTTCTGTACCGAACTGCATAAATCAAGGCTGTATAATATATATGTCTCTGATTTATTAAATAAATAAATAGAATAAATTTTCAAAATTAGTCTCTGACTGCTGGATATAAAGATAATTTAATGACTTTTCTAATATTTAGTATAATATTTTTCAAAGTTTTATCAAATAGTTTGATTATTACAGTTAGGGGTTGCGACCTGCTAAACTAACAACCTTCAGTTTCGCAGGAAATAAATGTGGCATGCTTTGAATGTATTCAACTAGGAATCTTGGTCTGAGGACAGATTTTGTATTATTATTATTTCTCTTAAATTAATGTTCAGAACAGCACAGTTGGATTTATTGGAATAGTGACCAAGGTTTTCTCTGTCGTGCTCTTTTACTTGTGAATTCCAGGCAGAGTAAGCAAGGCACTCCTTTCATTTAATTTAATAATATAAGTACGGCTATTTACAAATTTTAAAAAATTAGGATTTGATTTATATGAACTATTCTCCTCAAATTTCCCTAGTATTGCTTCTGGCGAGCGTATCCGAGGTAAGCCACGATAAAAAATGTTTTTAACACAACGTAGGTTTCTTTATTATATTTAAATTGTTTTCATACAGTTCATCAAAATCTTACCTCTTCAATTTAGTTGAACGGCCCTGAGTTGTTATATTACATGCTGTTGCCTCATGGCAATAGTGTAAAATCTATTGAGTCACACTGCTCATTAACGGCAGGTGATTAGTGGCCTGAGGAGATGGGTTATCGCGTGAATCAAATTTGGCGCGGTAGGTTATTAATGATTTGATTGAGGACCGCGGTTCAGATTCCACGTAAACAAAGTAGCCGCCGTCCAGATAAGTCTAAGTAGCAAAAAGACTGTATAATTTAAAACTTAACTTTAAAACTTCAAAACAATACTAGAAAATTATCTATCGAGGACAATGTTCGTATATATTCTATCTGCGAGATAAAAGAGTAAGTTACCACAATATTTTATTCAAGCATAACTCCAGGCTTTATGATTTACATTTCTGTGGAGCTTTACAAAACTCATATTTTCGAATCCGATACTTATTGTAAGCCGGGATATCGGTTGGAAAAACAAATCACAAACCCTTTTCAATAGCATCCTACGCTTCTTTTTCCGTTCTTTCATTTCCCGAGCAATTCCTTTGCTCATTTTCTCTGCATCAGTTATTTACAACAACACTCCAAATCGATTCTATTCTTATCTAAGCTTTGTTTCAAGCAGGACCGACGTTTATCTTTCCTGGGTGGACCTTATATCCTCTATTTCTTTGCTGGGCGAGTCAAATTTGTTATCGGGAATTTATCGGCGGAATTTTTTGACAGTGGCAAGTTGTCCCTACGGACTCCAGTTCCTTTTTAATCCGCTTTTCCGGGCCGCAGCATGGAAGAAAATTAACCGGTCTGAGGCCGGAGCAACCGCCAAAATCAATCGACATTAAATCTTGGTTTTATCGAAGCTTTGAGAACATATTTTATTAGTCTTTGTTTCCGCTGCGAACTTTCGGGTTGAATTTCTGTACCGAACTGGATAAATCAAGGCAGTATATTAGTAGAGGTAGAAGGCCGATTCTGCATCAGTGGAGCAGTGGAGCAGGTGGAGCAGATGCGCGTAAATCAGCTAGGAACATGTAAAATAGGCTAATAAACAAGAATAAACGGGTTTGAACCGCTTTGAACCGCTTTTGAACAGCTTTGAACGGGTTTGAACAAAAACTGAACAGGTCTGTTGTTTTACGCTAAAAAGCCGTTCAAAGCTGTTCAA
>NW_022147247.1:0-7460 GCF_002938485.1 Sitophilus oryzae | reverse complement strand
AGACGTAGCTTGGTGAGTGTATTAAATGTAATCCCCTAAGGATGGTTTTTAATTGCTTATTTCTTGGGTGTCTTTCTAGTGAAAAAAACAAGTTAGTACATTCTTAATTTTATGTTCTATATTGTGTTTTAATCAGCAATGTAGAAAACACATACTAAAATAAGGAACGATATAAACAAACTATTATTTTCCATCCAACAAAAAAAATTGTGCTTAAATAATTTAACGTCGTAATTATGGTTCTAGATAATCAATCGATTTTTGTTCAGGTCAGCATGAAGGCTTTTGTAACACAGGGTAAAAACTATCTACAGTTCATACCAAATAAACTGTCAGTCACGTGATTAAGCTTGACCGGCACAGCGTTGCCCACTTTTATATATTTTCTTTTAATAAAAATATTTTGGGAAACAAAAATAAATTAATTATAAATATACAGGGTGTCATTGAAACGGTGTAAAAAAAATCGGGGGGTTCTAGTACTCCTAAAAATAGTAATAAAAGTTCCTATAAGTATAGGGCGAAAAATGAATATTAAGGGAGTTAGGGGCACTGAAAGGGTGACTTTAAAAAACGGTTGTTTTGAAATTGTAGTAGTTTTGAAATTGTTTTGAAATTATAGGCTTAAAAAACGATATAAAATTTCGGAAAAAAATCTTCTGCAATAGCTCTTTAGCAACCCATCAGAGCAAACTCTTTGTCTTCAATTTTCTCGAAAATCATCGTTCTGGGCAATGTGCAACAAGAGTACCTTTTTTGTAGGAAAAAGTATGTAGTTTTCAAAAAATGAACTTACGTTGCAAAAAAAATAACCTCAAAAAAGTTATTCACGAAATAACCCCCTACCCTTGCAAAAACTACCCTTTCCGCTTTTCCAAATAATTTTTCAGTATCACCATTTGATTTAGGGTCAAAATCTATGCCAGGAGATTTTTTTTCGAAATTTTATCTTGGTCTTTAAGCCTACAATTTTAAAACAACCGTTTTTTAAATTCACACTTTCAGTGCCCCTAACTCCCTTAATATGCATTTCCCGCCCTATACTTATAGGAACTTTTTTTTACTATTTTTAGGAGTACTATCACCCCCCGATTTTTTTATACCATTTCAATGACACCCTGTATAGATAGTTATTGTGTTATTAGATTTTTATCAAATTAATGAAAAAGTCAAATAAAATAAATGTATAATACTATAAAACTTTATTGATTTGGTGCATTATTTTTTAGAAAAAAAATCCATTGATTTTCCCAGATAACACAGAAATCTTTAACCTCTAACAGTAGTAGCTATAGCTACCGAAGAAAATAAAAATCGACGTCGTGTAGTGTAAAACTCTGTGGGTTTTCTATTAAAAAGGAACGGAAAACCAGCCTAATTACTGGCTGGAAGATGTAATGGGGGAAGTGCGGGTAACGAGGTTAGGGGGAGGTCGTTATTTCTAAGAAACGTGGGGATTTTAATTGGAATTATAGCGAAATCGGCACCAAGTGGATGGTGTCTGATGACGTACTTTATTTTTATTCGATATATAAATGTCTAAAAATAACTAGAAGATTTTTATTTAATTTATTTATTTGTATTTCTTTTCAGTTTTATTTTTCTCTTAAAACTACATAATAAAAGACAAATAATGATAAAAAAAAACTAAGAAAAACATGGAATTGGGATGTACAGGAATCTATATTATATTTATTTATCTACTTTTTTTAACCTGGACATGTCAAAATATATCGGCAAAACGGCCAGAAGACCCTTCAGGGTAGAGGCATGAATGTTTAAAAAGGTTTGCGACAGTGGGATTTCGTTTCTGACCCTTTTAAGCTTATCAAATATTAATCCGGAATGGCCCTTTTAACAATTGCCATCTCCAGGACCATTCCGGGTACTGGAAATCGTAGTAGGCATCTTTTATTCCCCAACACTGGTCAAAGATTTTCTCATATTGCAAAAACTAAACTTTTTTTAAACAAAAAATAAATAAAAAAAGTTATAGGGGTGAGTCATTTTTGGAAAACACCTGGCATAAACTTGATATAAAAATACTAATGCAAAAAGAAGCTTATTTTTGACACCATTGTTATACAGGGTGGTCCTAACTGTATTCCGGAAACTTCGGCAGCATATTCTGTAGATCAAAATAAGTAAAAAAGTTCGTGTAAATGTATGTCCTAAAATGCTTAGTTTCGGAGATACAGGGTGTAGAAGTTTCATTTTTATTTTGATTTTTTCCATATAATTTATGAAGTAACGTAAATATTTGAATGAAAATTAGTGTCTGGGAGTTTTTTGACATGAGAAATTGATTTTGATGTCAATATGACTCCTACTTGTAGAGGGCGCCACCTACATATTTTTTAACTGGTTTGAAGAGTAATAACTTTCAGTCCGTACCTGTATAAAACTATTGAGTAAAAAAATATACATTTACGACATTTTTTACGTAAAAAAAGTCTCATGGGAAAAATCGTTACGAGTAATGGTTCTCGAGATATTTAGAATCGAAATTATCAATACCTGTCATCATTGACATAAATTAAACATGTTGACTAAATAGTTATTAGACTGCAATCATAAATTTGAAATGTTTTTGTGCCAAAAGTTTATCAGAAACTGTTTTATCATCATTTATTCGCAGAAAAATTTATGATTAATTTAAAAAAATAAATTTTATATGCAGAATATGCTGCCAAAGTTTCCGGAATACAGTTCGGACCACCCTGTACAAATACTAATGCAAAAAGAAGCTTATTTTTTACACCATTGTTACCGAGATCATCCTTTATCCTCCAAGCTTGACATTTATAACAAGGTTCTAGATTATTTATCTCTGCGGTGAAATGATGTTGAAAACTGCACTTTAGCCCGCGTAATAATATCTTAAAATCTATTTTTCTTTTTGAACAAAACGAAAAACAGACGTCATAAGTATATATCTTCCCGGTCCAGAGGAGGAGAGTTCCTAAAACATTGTTCGCAGCGAACTATTACAGAACGTATGATTTATGGCAAGTTTTGTGTCCAGCTCTATAAAATATTAATAAGGAAAAAGGAGCCGGTTGTGCTATCTCTGTCTGTTCGTTTGTAAAGACGTTTTAGAAATTGCTGCTGTCACGAAAAATCGTTTTTATTCTAAGTAGTTTTATGTTTTTTATATTTGTGGACTGACTGCTGTGGACCAATTTTGATGATTTTTTAAGCAATTGGTAACTAAATTATTTGACTCTTTAGTATCTTTTTAAATTAAAAACAGATGGTGCCCAAGGGTGTAAAGATATACGAGGAGAAAACAAAATGTTGATATTTTGGTGAAAGTTTGCAACACCCTGTGGAGTGCGTTAACAACGCAAGGTACTAAAAAACCAACTATCGAGAAAAGACGTACCTAGATAACAAAATTATTTTTAAATTCCTTGTTTTGTTAACAGATTCCACAGTGTTTTCAAACTTTCACCAAAAGATCAACATTTTATTTTACCTCGTATTATTGACAGATGAAGAGTTTCATTTTTAATTTAGAAAGAAATACTACAAAGTCAAATAATTTAGCAACAAATTTCTTCAAAAATCATCACAATCAGCCCACTAGAGACAAAATATATTATTAACAGTCTCAATTACTATCAAATTATCCTCATGAAGTTCCATTTTATGTGAACCACTGAATTACTGATTTAAAAAACTTTTTTTCTTGACTGATATAAATACATTCTTTGTTGAAGCGTATAATAAAAAAAAAAAATTAACGAATTACCGGGCTATCGTCCATTTTTCATAACTTACCAAACAGTAGCAGTAGCAATATAAAGAGTGTGTGCCAGAGAGAAAGAGACGAAGATACAGACTCGTTCAGCTTTAATTTAGAGCATTTTAATTCGCGAGTTTACTCCGACGGCAATTAATAATACAAACAGATAAAAGAGGAAACTGAATTCGGGATAATTTCATCCAAAGTGGAAAAATACGACCCCGTATAATTCGATTATGAGGAAAAAAAGCGCGGAGGGTCTGTATTTTTTATGAGGCGCTATGGGTAATGTTCACAGGACGCTGATTTTTTAATTATATTTATGTTTTTCGTTGTTTTGATATTTGATTTCTGATGTATTCCTTGTTTCGACATTTAACATCATGTAGATTGTATGTATACAGTCTCATGACTTTAACGAAGGCCAGTATCTGAGACGGTTTTACAGATTTTAATTCATATATTGGTTCATATACAGGTTAGTCCGAATTGTATTAAAATATTGACGTTACTTCAAAAATTATTTGAAAAAAATCGAAATAAAAATGAAACTTCTACACCCTGTATCCCCGAAAGTAAGCATTTTAGGACATACATTTATACGAACTTTTATGCTCATTTTTATCTGCAGAATATGCTGCCAAAGTTTCCGGAATACAATTCGTACCACCCTGTATTTTGAAGGAATGCGACGCATCACCCGCATATCAATGGAAGTATCTCAGTATCTGAGACGATTTTACAGAGGTTAGTAGTTAACATTGAATTCTCTTACAGTATTTTTACTTTCTCTACACAACAATATTTTCTCAACAAAATGGCACGACTTACCACTAAAACGAATATAATTTTAAAGCTTTCCCAACTGCCATGAATATTTCTTTGCTTAAGAAGTTGCGCAAAGTTAGGAGAAGTTTAAATCCAATCTTGTACTATCCCCACCACTCTAGCCAGTTCGCCTGTTCTTCTCCAAATACAGAAAGAAAACTTTAAAACTGTCTTTCAGCCGTCTCGTCCGCGAAGATTTGATGTAAACCGGAAGTTTCCCGAGCTAATAAATTCCAAAGTAAATAGTTATAACCGGTTTTTAAAAGTTGGCAAGCCTTTCGACGCTTATTTTATTTCAAAGTATGAGTTTGAAGTTATAAAGTGCAGAAATATGTCCTCAACTGAAAAAAATATGGGAGTCACTTCAATAATTACAAAATATCCCGTTTTGCAACCCCAAAATCTAACTCATTAAGTATTTCTCTTGTCTTGCTACAAAACCGGAAGAACTCTCCGTATATATAGACTGGCATAGTAAAACACTTTCCAGCCAGCTACTACGTCTCTCGACCTTTAAAATATTGAGACGCTTTGGCCCGTACGTCACTCAAAAAGGGTTGAGATGGAGAAGGAGGAGGTTTGAGCCATCCGGCTATCCTCTAGGGATGGCGACGTCTTCCTTTTGCCTCCGAAAATCACGCCTATGTCCCTCAGACGATGTGCTTGGACAAACCGCTTTTCGACCTGATGAATTATTCAGTTCGAGCAAGGAAACGGGTGGCTCTATGGGAGAGACAGATATAGAGATATGTCGCCGATGGGCAAGAAGACACGATAATATGATAGGGAGGCGTCGTTATTGATTAGGAGGTGGATTAGATGCATTGACCTAGAGAGAAATGATGTTTGATTCATTTTTGAGTCTGTTTTTTAGGGTTCCGTACCCAAAGGGTAAAAACGGGAACCCTATTAAAAATTAAAGGTCTATCTTATGAACCGTTATAGCTAGACAGTTGAAATTTTTACAGATAATGTATCTATGTTGCCGCTATAAGAGCAAATACTAAAAACAGAATTAAATAAATGTTTATAAATAAAAAAGTACTTTCATTAAACACTATCTTTTAAGTAAGAATTTTACATAGAATCTTTCAAGTCCTCGGTGGCCGCGTGGTTTAAAGCGTTAGCACTTTACGCTGCTATGACGTTGGAGCTGTAGTAAGGCAGGTTCGAATCCTGGTCAAGGCGAAAGGCGACTTTTTTTTAATCGTTTTTTTTTAATTTTTACATATTTATTATTGATTAATACAATTTTTAGTAATGTGTTTCTTCATTTTTTTTTATTTACTTATACGCGTATTCAAAATTTCAGCTAAATCGGAAAAAAAAATTATAATCGTTGTGGATAAAGCAAGAATATTAATTTTCACTACACATGAAGAGATGGCTAGGTTACCAAAAATAACTCTAACTGGCTAGGTTACCAAAATATCTAGTAATTTTAACTCATAGTTTATGAATTATCGTTTGTCAAATTTCTTTAATTTCGACATTGACTCACTGACAGATTATCAAAATTTTAAGGTATTTCTAGATGTGTTACAAACTTCAAATTTGGAATTTTAGGTAGCTTTAAGCTTATAATGGAAGGAAAAAATTAAAAATCTCGAAATATTCTTATGAATCAAAAGTTTGCTGTCTAGCCGCTATCGGTAACTGCCTTTCCGGTGATGGTAATAGGAGAACCGTTGATTGGATTGTTTTGAAAATTTGGATTTTTATATAAAGGCACCTGCTCCATCTGTCTAAAAATATTATCAGCGTTACAGTGCTGTCGGATCATTTGAAAAGTGGTAGCATCTTTGTTATTTTCAATGGAACACCCAGTATATTATTACATTTTTGGAAACTACTCTCATGTCTCATAATTTTTTTATTATACTAACCTATACCTATTTTTATCGAGATAAAAAATAAAATATAATGACAAAAACATGATTTTGGATAAGCAATGGTAAAGTCATGAATTGAACATTTTTAAAGTTAATTTTTAGGTTATTACGAAAGTCGGAAACACAAATCATTAGAAAACTAGAATTAATCCATTTATTTATTTTATTTATTACCGATTCTGAACCGTCTTAGAACTCTGCAGCGCATGCGCAAATAAAATAATGTCTTCATATTTCCATCTGCGCATACGCATCACAGTTCTAGGACGGTTCAGAATCGGTAATAAGAGAAACCCGAAGTAAACTTTTATACGATAATTCAAAGTTTATGAATTATTGCTAGTCAAAGTTCTTTAATATTGTTTTGAATGATATATTAAGTACCAGAGAAAAAAATAGGAGAATAACCTACAAAATGAAATGAGATCCCATCACAAAAATTTAGAATGTAAAAAAATGCCAAGTCTCGCAACACAATTCTTCCACTATAAAAGGATGTGAGAGCTCATGTAAAACCAAGTCAGTTTATTTTGTTTAGTTTCTCTTTAAGCACCTATTCAACAGTTTTGTTATACATTATTAGTATCAATATTAGACATCTTTATTTCTGTAATAATTATAATGACTTGGCAATTGCACAGCACCATAATTATAAAAGAATGATCTACTATATCGATTACTAAGTAAATCTAAACAGTGCCCTTAAAAATAAAGTTTTTTAATTAGAATAGAATATCATATCGTGCAGTTGTCAAGCCATTATAATTATTACAGAAATAAAGATGACTAATATCGATACTAACAATTTATAACAAAATTGTTGAATAGGTGCTAAAAGAGAGACTAAATAAAATAAACTGACTTGGTTTTACATGAGATCTCACAACTTCTTATAGTGGAAGATTTGTGTTACGAGACTTGGCATTTTTTTAAATTCTATGTTTGTGATGGGATAATATCGATAATGTTAAATGTTATCGATTTTTTGTCTA
>NW_022147246.1:0-5712 GCF_002938485.1 Sitophilus oryzae | reverse complement strand
TGTGCTTTCTCTATATTATTATTATGACTAAGAAACTATTATGAATAAAATTATGTAAGGCTAAAAAAGTGTGTTCTATGTTTCACATAGTATTTTTTCAAGATTATTTTTAAGAGCGAAATGTTTACAAGGGATGGAATCAATTAAATCAATGTTAAATCAATTTATTTTGCCAGAACCTATAAAACACACTGTATACACAAAACAAGATAAAGTATGCAGTGCCCTATATTTTATTCAACAATATTAGTTCGCATGTCCGAAAAGGCTCCGAGGAATTGAAACAGTTGTTTAATTACAAATGCATCGTGCAACTTTTCATATTTTGATATAATCGAAAACTGATTATTATCAGTTTTCGTTAAATTAACTGTCTAATATATATTTCTCCATTTTTAGGTTATAAAATTTTCTTATACTTACTTTACTTTTTTACGAAATACTCTACAAAAATCAGGATAACCCTTAATTGACACAACACAAAAACACCCTTAAATTTACTATTTTCTTCTACCAGAACTAAATTTTCACTTACGGTATAATAAGTTGATGTTAAAAAACATATTGCCACCTATAGAATAATTGCATTTATATTCTTCAAATAATTAGTTTATTATTAAAAAACAGTTACACTAAGAAATATAAAAATATAGTTATTATTTATAACATTTTCGAATAATCAAACTATTTTATGAAACTAACTGCTTACTTATACCGGGTGTTGTATCGTCGTTGGGAACATAGGATTTGAACTGTCCAGATATTGGCTCCTCTATGGATTTTATAGCGAAGTCGTAAATAGACTTTTTAAAGGTCTACATTTGGTAAACACATGCCAAATTTGAACAATTTTGGACAAGCCGATTTTAGGTAATTTGAGAAAAACTTAATCAATTTTTAAATTAAAACTGAATAGGTAACAATCAAACACCGGTCAAAAACCGACATTCCTTAAGTTGTCAGCGTCATTTTCAAACGTAACTTAATTTTAATAAAATTTTAATATTCAGTACTAGTAATAATTTATTGTTATACACATAAAAAAAGTGAACATGATAAAATACGCTTGGGAAATAGATTAGACAGTGTATCTGACATGTTTCGGTTAATTTTCCTAAATATTAAAATGATATTAAAATTACTTTTTACAACTTAAAATCATCGTTTTTAAACCTAAGGTATGTCAGTTTCTGACTGGTGTTGAATTGACCTACTATTCGGTTACAATATAAAAAATCGATAATTTTTCTCAAATTACCTAAAATCGACCTGTCCAAATTGTTCAAATTGGCATCGTGCTTACTAAATGTAGACTTTTTAAAAAATTTCTATTTGACTTCAAATCCATAGGGAAATATCTGGACAGTTCAAATTTTGCATGGGATTTCCACTATGTTTCCCCAGCGACGATGCAACACCCGGTATATTATTTATTCATAACTGAACTAAATAATATGCAATAAATATATTATAATTTATAATCACTAAATTTGAAGTTAGGTTTTTCTTGTTTGTAGTTATAAAAATAAATTGTTGTTTAAATTAAATTCGAAAATGTATAATATTAAATTATTCTATTAAATTTCTATTATAATTAAATTTTAATAATTTTGCTACTAATAAATAAATAATAAAGGCAATATTATATTCTATTTTATCATAATTAGTCTAACTATGATTGACCATTTTTAATTTTTTTATTTTATTAATAAAATTTTAATCGTAAGGTAGTGATGAAATTTAAGATATTAGTTTTAAATCTGGTAATAATTATTTATAGTATTAAAAATTACTTTGAAATTTATATCCTATATCTAATTATAGTAATAAAAATTACTTTGAAATTTATATCCTATATATAGTTTTTAATATTATTTTTTTTTATTTAAAATACACGTCGAAACGTCGGCAATTTTTTAAATAAGAGGTTGTTTATTTCCTTGTACTAAATTTGCGAACGCCAATTCATCTATAACATAAGGACGCAAATTTACCACATAATACAAAATGTAAAATAATGTAAATATCTTAAATTTACATCAGTAAAAAGAATTACCTCAGTATCTAATTACAAATGCTACAAAAAATTATCTCAATGGTATTGTGGTATAATTATCATACATCTATATTTTAATTCAAAGTATATAAACAATTTTTGATAGCGTATTATTTGCTAAATTACATTTAATTATCTCTAATAACACCAAAAGCGACAATTTTAATAAAATATGTAATAGTCATCATTTAATAACTGTGTTTTGGCTACAGGGTATCATTAACAGCCTAATAACTGTATTTTTGAAACAAAAAATAATATGCTGTATTCTTCTTATTAGTTAAAGGGATTAATTTTCAAGTTTCATATTTATGAACGTTTTTAATGAATCTTTAAATAGTTTAAATATTAAAACGTTCCAGCTATCATGCTTAATATAAAATAAAATGCGATGAAAAAGATGGTTTTATGATCAAACATATGATGAACAAATGCAAATTAATATGCATTAGAATTATTTAACCACATTGCAACTTATTCCAGTATCACCTGCCAATTTTTACATATTTTTGAGAATTAGTGTTTTCATCTGCTACGCATTGTTTTCCTACACGTGCCAGCATTCAGAGCACTAGTTTTAGTGTTTTAAATCTAAATTTTAATTCAGCTCAGAGCCGGACTGTATATTTTAACAACGAAAGTCATACTCTATGACGTCAGCGGTTTGGCGCGCTTTTGAAGGCGCGCTTTTAGGCCGTTGAAATGCTTTAACACAAAAACTTTAAACATTTTTAACAATCAATTTTTTTTAAGGAGCAATAATTGGGGATAGCTATCTTTATACATAACTAAATAATATTATCGAGACAAAAAAAATGGATTGTTCCTAGTGAAAAGAGATTTTCATAATCGTGAAATATATGATCTACATTTTTTCCCGGCTGTATGTTGTTTACGATTTTATAGCAAATAAAAAATTAATGAAAATTTGCAATTGTTGTATACAACAATCAATTTTTACCTTCTAGATAGCTTTCACAACAACGAAGATACAGAGACTGACCCAAATTGCAAAATTTTCGAAATGACCCTGTAACTCAGAAACAAAGAGCGTTATGAAAGTTTTGTTTGGCATCATCCGTTTGACAAAAAGTGGAATAGGTTTGTGCAAACAGCATCCTCACTAATAACGGAGATATCATATGATTATCATATCATTTCAACCAAAATGAAAACACCCTGTTCACATATAGACAGAAAATATGTATATGCGTAATTTTAAGCTGGTAATTAACATCCACTTAAATTTAAAGTATATTTGCTATTATAAAATAATTGCAATACTTTTCTAAAAACATACCAAAATCCGCCAATATCATAGTTCTACTAAAACTTTGATGATATTCACATTCACATTTACAAAATAAATATGCACAAGATATTTTAATTAAGTAGTTCTTTCTGCAACTTAACTCTGTTCAAGCTAAAAAGATCTTTTAAGTATTTTGAACGATTAAAAATTCATAAATTTACAAGCCTTTTTTATTTTGAGGCATTTTCAAAAACTTAATTTATGTGAGTTATTTTAGAAATACCTCCAAGTACTCAAATAAAATATAGGTAAATACCTTGGTTTTTTACTACAAACAAGTCAATTATTATAAACCCTAATCTATAAAAGTTAATTTACTTTTATTTTTTATTTTAGTTTGCTTTTATATTATTCTATATACACACAATAATTAGTTAGAAATGAAACAAAGCAATTAGGAAAATTAAATTTATTATAAATTTTGAGATCTATTTCCTTCAAAACGAGTAAACACCTCATGATCATATATTTCCTTTGCGATTTCCTCGTCTTCCTAAAATCACCAAAAAGTCAATTAAAAAAAGGCAATTTTATATATAATTCGAAATTATATGTAAAATAAATTGATAAGCAATCTCTTTTCTAAAACAAAAAACTATATACCAGCCCTGATCACCTTATTTCCGTGGTCTGTACTTTAATAAATACGACAGAAATAAATATATAATACCAGTTGACAGACAGAAAGAAAAAATAAAAAGCGGAATACAGCGTTGCCGATTCGTACGAGAAATCAAATAATAAACAAAGATAATAAATCTAAGCTATTTAATAATTTTCATTTCTGTTAAACAGTTGTTTAAGAATCTATTACAGCTGTAGTAAAATGACTAACTAATTTCATACCAACCACCAAACCAATTGGTACCAAACCGATTGCGGTTTGAAATTTTGATGCAAAATCCGGCAATACCGCATAGAAGAAATATATTAACCTAACTTTTATCTCTTTTTATACATTCAATTTTTTATTTAAGCTATTTCCATCACTGTCTTACATGTTAAAATCCAGACCACGCAGTTTCGATGAGTAGATCGGTATAATGTTCTTAGAGCTTCGCACACATGCAATAATGTAGTCGGCCGATCGACTCCATAATAATGTATTGTTTTCACTTCTTTAACTAAATAATCGGCCGACCAAAAATCTCCTGCGCGCGCTGATGCTTAAAAAATATACCGTAACTGTTTCCCAAGTTACCTACCTGTAGAATTTTTTCTTGCTCTAGTTTATCTTTGTAGTTCCGATCAAAGAAATGAAGCTAAAATAAAAATGTATTAACACAGAATCAATACAAATTTTAGAAAAAAAACGTGCATATCACACATATACAAATTATGAAAAATATAGAAAATCTAAAAATAAAAATTTGGTTTATACTAAATCATACAAATACGCTTAATACTTATACCGTATGATCGAATAAAAACGGCGTCCAGTTGGCTGGGAAATGACGATCGATGACATTTCCCATATAAATTTACATATAAAATAACAGCGATCTTCATTTCATAGCCATCGTTGACGCCGTTTTTTCTCGATCATACGGTATTATATACTGGATGGTCCGAATTGTATTCGGGAAACTTCGTCTGCATATACTGCAGATAAAAATAAATAAGAAAGTTTGTGTAAATATATGTCCGAAAATGGTTCGTTTCTTAAATACAGGGTGTAAAAATTTTATTTTTAATTTATCCAAATAATTTCTGAACTATATATTTAGATGAAAATTGGTGTTTTTTGAGATATAAGAAGTTTGATTTCGATGTCAATATGACTCCTACTTGAAGAGTAATAACTTATCGTCTCTTCTTCTTACAGTGCCATATTATATACAGAGCGTCGGCTACCTCTCGCATGTACTTCTGATGTGTGTCATCAGTGTTTCACAAGTACACGGGACATACAGTTTACCGCCGAATCCGAACGGCACTTTTTGAGAGGCTGTACAAGGCAAATATACTCAAGGTGGTTTGCCATTGCCTTCCTTGCGGTGGCAGCTCGCTGGTCGCTCTATTTAGATAAAAAAAAAAATTATTATTTAAATAAATAAAGCGACCGTACTGGCTGAGGAGCGAACCCAGTACCATCCAATCTCTCGCACCGCAGATTGATTACAAACTAACTGCTTGCGCTACGGCTGGCCATACCTGCATATTGTCGTCTCTACCTGTATAAAACTACTGAGTGAA
This sequence comes from Sitophilus oryzae, assembly GCF_002938485.1. NCBI lineage: Eukaryota > Metazoa > Arthropoda > Insecta > Coleoptera > Curculionidae > Sitophilus > Sitophilus oryzae. The sequence goes on along the minus strand of NW_022147246.1, from coordinate 148 downwards.
TAATATATTATTTGGTGATAATATATTATTTGGAAATAATCGAACCTAAGCATTTTAGGACATACATTTATACAAAGTTTTTTACTTATATTTCTCTGCAGAATATGCTGCCGAAGTCTCCCGAATACAATTCGGACCACCCTGTATA
>NW_022147245.1:0-8115 GCF_002938485.1 Sitophilus oryzae | reverse complement strand
CAAAGCACCAAATAAAACAACGTCGGAGATGGGAAAAGAAATAGAGGTTGGGTAAATTGAACGCAAAACTGCTGAGGGATGTCAATCCCTGTATGCATGAGGAAATGAAATTCGATAGAGACGTAAACGTCCAAATATCAGTCAGGTTTGAGTGTTATTATTGGAATGTTTTGGTTTTGAGAGGGAATTTCTTTTTGTTTATATTCATATTCCGTCGTATGTAGCTATTCGGAAGTGAAGAATGGAAAGAAGATTCGGTGAGGAATTTCGAATGAATTGATTTGGCATATTTCAAAGTTAGTTTTCTTTTTTGGATAGTTAAATTAGAATATGTTGAAAATATAGAGATTTAGTATTCAAAATCAACTTTGAATTTACGGATTGTAAATAAAACCAGTAGGTGCCCGGTGGCCTAGAGGTACAGCTCTCGTATATCAATTCAAAGGTTGTGGGTTCGAATCCTACTGCCGGCATTTCATCAGCCGACTATTTTTAATAAAATAAAAATAGTCTAGGTCGACTCAGCCTTAAATGAGTACTTGGGATTCACAATTCTGAGGTAATAATAGGCGGTTGAAGCGTAATGCTAGCCACATTACCTTCCTTGTATACCGAACGGCTCTAGCATGGCCAAACGCTATATACGGGCGCTATTATTAATATAAATAAAACCAAGCATATATCTTTTAACGATCGTTTTAACTTACTACGCACTAATGGACAGAAAAGACATTCTAATCAATAACACATCACTGGAAATATTGGGACTATTTGGGACAACTAATACAAAGCTCGGGATCTCTACTACCAGAAATCAAGAGAGGAATTAAGTTAAAATACTTATGGAAGAAACTCAATCCTATTCAAATATGGAATGCCATTTTATTTAATGAAGAAAACATTCGACCAATGTGTACTACCAATGAACCTACTGCAAAGAACCTGCAGACCCTACAGCAAAGAATAAATCTTTCCTGCAAACAATATGGGCTGAATATAAATTTGAAGAAAACGAAATTCATGATTATTACAAAAGACCAAAATCTAAATACTTCAATATCAATAGACAGCACGCCAATAGAAAAAGTCCAACACTACAAATACTTGGGCACAATAATTAATGAAACTGCCGAACAATTGCAAGAAATAAAGTCCAGGATTGAGATAGACAGAAGTTCTTTTTTAAAACTAAAGAAATTTCTTTGCAGTAGAGATATAAACTCAGATTTAAGAATTAGAATGCTCCGATGCTACGTGTTTTCGACCTTATTTTATGGTGCCGAAGCGTTAACCCTTAAAACAGCCGAAATTAACAAACTGGTGGAAAAGATGGTGTTATCGAAAGATGGTGTTATTGTCGCATGTTACGAAGAAGTACTACCAATGTGTACTACCACCTATGCTTGCGAAACCTGGATACTTAAAACGGACCATAAGAAACCTAAAGATAAAAAACAACGCAGCGCGATGCATAACTGATGCATCATTTTCCGTTGCAAAATTTAACAATTTAAAAAATAGTTTTGAAATGCCTATATTAAAATAATTTTTTGCAGAGCAAGAATACACATTTTCAGCATTTGCTGGTTTAATGCAAAATGTATGTTTAGTTGCTTTAAAATAAATATTTAGTTTTTGCTGTTCCAATGTTTTCCATATTTCAATGTTTCGAAATATTTCGGAAAATAATTATAAAAATATATTTTTGATAATTTTACAACCTTTTTTTTACAACAAACCATACCGCCGAATTGTGCTGAAAACCTTGATTTTTCACACAAATTTTCTGTCAAAACCCATTTTTTCGCCGATGAAGAATGGGGGAAGCTTCATTGAAAAATTCCTGAACAAATTGGTTTGACGTATGTGAAAATGAGTTTTCTTCTGTATAAATAAATTTTATGTACTAACATGCAAAGTAGGGAGATTAGGTGCTCTAAAACAAAATTATATAATTTTACATTATAGATTTTTGAGGTGGCCATTCCAAATATCAAGAGTTGACAATATCATATATCATTCTATTCAAAGTGTCATTTTCTATCGAATAAAGTAAAAAAATACCGAAAGTGCCGTTTAAAAATCAAAAGTTGTAGTCATTTCCGGTGAAACAGGAAGTGACCGAAAACAATTGAATACGTCAATCAGTCCTAATTTATGTCATATACTGACATACAAATCTGAAAAAATAAAAAAGTTATAGGATTAGGCCACTTTTGAGACGCACCCGGTATATAGGCATGGAAAATCTTTTCTCCAAAAATTAAAATTTGTAATGCAATTAAAATATTAAATGCATATTTCTTAAATGTTATACTCAACAGTTATTTTTACAAAAACAATTCATTTCTCAATTTCTCTTTTATGAAATGTGAGACTTTGACTTTTAGTCCATATACGGTCGAAAAAAACATCATCAGAATGGCTTGGAAATTAAAATCGCTGTCTTTTAATAATATGTATAACTATATAAGGACTGTTGTATGTCATCGATCGTCATTTCAATGCGAACTTTCATGTCTTGAAACTATTCTATAGTCGTATAGTCAATGAATTAATTTCTATCATTTTTTTGTTATATTGTTAACAAAGAAATGACATTTGAATATTAGAACGTTATAAATATATTACGTTTATTAGAGCTATACAAATATAATTCATCCCTGTTGTTAAATTCAGTTACCAAAATTATTTTTATTGATATTACATTTAAATAAAAAGGCACACAAGAAAGTTTGTCATTTCAAAGCTATGTTTTACGTAAAGAATTTTGCTAGAGGCAATTTCTTCTCACTGAAAAATGTTTGGAATTTGGCAATATAGCTTATAAACGACCTTTAGCTATACAGTATTAAAAAAATTTAATATGTCGTAAAATATAATATACCTGTATTATAATAAAAATTTCTGGAATGTTTCAGGATTACCATATCCAAGTGAAGAAAGGTGCACGCTTCGAAAATTATACTAGGGAGTTAAATAAGTTAGTAATAAGAAGTATTAAATTGATATTTCCAAAAAGGGTGTACTCAGTCGTTTTCTTGTCTTGCGATGTTTGTAATTTTCCTCGGTATGTCTTGAGCTTTCGTTTATTTTCAACCATGGAATAAAATGAACAAAGAAATAATCAAATTATAACGTTATAACAAGTAAGAAACCTCGTTGTAGCCATTTTGATACCTTTTGTCAGTTTTCTTTAACTTTTGTATTAAAAAATTGAATTGATTTTATTAAAAAATTGAAATTTTTCTGTGTTTATTTCGTATTAATTTTAATACATTTTATAACTAAACCTCCAGACTAAAAACACGAAAAACAGTGACAATATATTCCAATTTTATAAATTTAATTTAGCAATTTTGTATTTTAAATATTGTTTATAAAATCAATTATAATTACTATTAAGTTTTATTGACTCAACAAAATAAAAACACTAAATCACCACAATACACCAAAACACTTTTACTTTTACACTGGACGCGCGTTTCGCTAACCATGTTAGCATCATCAGCAGATGATTATAAACTAAAGTACAATCTACAAGTTGAGCGTTTATATACTCGCTCAGTGGGCACCGAGTGGGCGTGGCAAAATCTAGCCAACCAAGTCAGAGCCTACTGAGCGTAACAGTTAGATTTCCGCCACTAGAGTAGTAGGAACAAAGAACTTGAAGGAATTGGACCGTTGACTCTGTTCATACTATCTTTACATTTATTAATTATGATGCTTTCATATGCATCTAATTGCCTGTAATTTGAGACTTGTTTAATTAATTTTAAATTATTAAGATCTATACAATGTTCATTATCAACAATATGTTCGGCAACGCAAGATTTATCCGGTCTACCATATCTTATCTGAGCTAAATGTTCTTTAAATCTAGTTAATATTGATCTCCTAGTTTGCCCAACATATTTCTGATTACAATCTTTACAAGAAATTTCATAAATACCCGACCTTTCAGTGGAGGTGTTTTATCCTTTGGATTGCAATGTGAAACCAACAAAAATATACTAAGCTGAAATGATCCGCCCATTTAAAAATAAATGTTATTTCTTTAAATTCAAAACATTCAGTTTAAGACACTCTATACATAAATAAAATTACTGATTTTTAATATATTATTCGCAAAAACTAGAGAGAGGGAAATCGGACAACGAACAGATATGATAGGTGTTAGGTAATTGCTTTTAAACTGTTGTTCGAGACGCATTGATACTTTTGGTTTGTACGTCTTGGTTATTGTGAGAAAGAATGTTATTAAAGGTATGGTACTACTTTAAGTAGTGTTAACTAAAACATATATAGCTTATTTTCCTGTTGCAAATATTCCATGCTAAAGCTTTTCTTATTTATTTCTGACAAAGGTATCATATAACATGAGTATGTATTTACTGGGATCCATTTATTCAATTTGTAGATATTAGTTTAGTTTTAATCATCTACTGATGATGCTAACATGGTTAGCGAAACGCGTGCTCACCGCAAAAGTTGTAATAGACGTAGAGCTGGCTACATAAGTTATCATCGTTACATGGCTATTTTTTCTTGTAAAGTATCCTTTTGTGTAGCCATTTTGAAATAGTTTTGAAATAGTGATTTTACTTTTTAAAACAAGCCCATGCTTGCTGATTCACAAACTGCACCTTCATTGAACTACCTTAGAGGCGTTCCATTCTCGGTTCCGATAAACAGCTCCTGTTCCGGATTGCTATTCTAGTATAGTTGTTGGCTCCAAATTTCTTTGTGTCTTTTATTCAATCTTTTCAAAGCTTTCATCTTTCATCATCAAAAGATATATCAATATCGTAAAAGTTAACCAAGAACAAACACATGGACAATGAGAAAAAATATTAGTTTCAGAATAATCTATATGATATGCACTTATCGTAGGTACGGAACATATTTAGCTTCTCTTTTCGAATTGAAAATACGTGAAGAATATGGAAAAACTTCTACGTCCGAATATGAAAGGAGGTGAGAAATAGGCGAAAGAGGAGAATAAGTTTTCCAATATAGACACAGCCAAAGTATGACGGCGCAATTGAACGTCATTTGAATAATTCATTCAGATTCAGCGGCTATACGAAAAGGTAAATTAAATGCTTATTTTTGTGGAAAGGCGACGATGATGGCACAGTCGCGCTCGCTGGCGTATCGTAGTTTCTTCATGATGGAAATCTCCCTTCCGACACTTTTTCGCTTTGTCTATATTATGCAAAATGAGTTTCTCCAAATAATGATAAAACGTATACTAAAATACAGGGTTGTTGTAAGTTTTAGGTTCGTTGAAGGACTATCAGAGCTATAGTTGTATTTTTTAATAGAGATAAATTTGATTTAGCTTTATCGTTTTTGAAATATTTTCAAAAAATTTAATGCTTCAGTTCTCAAGGAGGTATCAAAATGTTTAATACTAAATATTTACGGAAGATTATTTATTGATCAGATATTGTATTGCAATTACAGTTTAAGGGTTGGAACCTTTGGTGTTTACAGCAAAATAATGCATTAAATTTACGCATGAAATTGAGAACAACGACAGATTACCATTTCTAGATGTATGAGTTATTAGAAATATTAATAATTGCCTGGAATTTAATATCTATAGGAAAAATACGACCACACGCAGATATATTCCTAATGAATCACATCATAGTGTTGAACATAAAATGGCTAGTTTAAATTTCCTAGTTCATAGATAACTTAGTTTCCCACTTTCCAAAGAAAGATATGAAATAGAAAGAGATTACATTAGGAATGTAGCTGAGTGTAATGGATATTCTCCTTCACTAGTTGATAAATTAATTAGAAAACGTAGGTATAGGTTAATGATTTCTGAAAATTCGACTTTTCAAGTGGAGAAAGACACGTCTAAATATTTTTCGATGCCGTTTGATAGAGAGTTATCCCGTGGTCTAAAAGGAATTTTGAAGAATGTAAATTATAAACTTGTGTATAGTGCTAATAATAAATTACAACAATTATTAGGTAATCCAAAGGATAAAACACCTCCACTGGAAAGGTCGGGTATTTATGAAATTTCTTGTAAAGATTGTAATCAGAAATATGTTGGGCAAACTAGAAAATCAATATTAACTAGATTTAAAGAACATTTAGCTCAGATAAGATATGGTAAACCGGATAAATCTTGCGTTGCCGAACATATTGTTCATAAAGAACATTGTATAGATCTTAATAATTTAAAATTAATTAAACAAGTCTCAAATTACAGGCAATTAGATGCATATGAAAGCATCAGAATTAATAAATGTAAAGATAGTATGAACAGAGACAACGGTCCAATTCCTTCAAGTTCTTTTTCCTACTACTCTAGTGAAATCTAACTGTTACGCTCCAGTTGGCTCTGTCAGTTGTGGAATTTTGCCACGCCACTCAGCTGAGCGACGAGTATATAAACGCTCAACTTATAGATTGTACTTTAGTTTATAATCATCTGCTGATGATGCTAACATGGTTAGCGAAACGCGCGTCCAGTGTAAAAGTAAAAGTGTTTTGGTGTATTGTATTGCAATAACAAAAAATTATACTACCTTATACAGAGTGTCCAAAAATGTATATTAAATAATTACCAGCTTTAAACGGAAACAACTTGATTAATTTAAATGAAACACCCTGTATATTTTACGTGAATCAGATGCACAGTTTAATTGTCTATCAAATTGTATTATACCATTTTTTTTCATATATCTCAAGTTTTCATAGAAAATGCATTTTTTTATATCGAAAATATTAGTATCTGGTACTCTTTGAAAATTTGTTACATCTTTAAAATAGTGTAAAATATCAATGTTCCATGGGTATATAAATAAATTAGTTCTAAATGGTATAATACAATTTAATAGAAAATTAAATTGCGCATCCGATTATTGTAAAATATACAAGGCGTTCCATTTAAATTAAACAAGTTGTTGCCGTTTAAAGCTAGTAATTATTTAATATAATTTTTAGACACTCTGTATAGGGGAGTATTTTGTTTATTATTGCAACACAATATCTGATCAATCAAAACTTCAGTAAATATTTAGTATTAAAAACTTTGATACCCTTAGAGAAATGAAGCCTTAAAATTTTTACTGTAATTTTATAAAATTGAAAATATTTCAAAAACAAAAAGTTCATATCAACTTGTAAGATTTAAAGCTTCCTTTTCGAGATACAGGGTACCATTAGAATATCAATTATAATATTAATTACCAAATATAATTTATTTTTTTTCGCAAGAAGTAAGCAAGAGACAAAAAAATGACATTTTTAATTACTAAATCCAAAAATAATATTAAATTTCTAAAAAAGCAGTGGCGTGCCTATGTTTTCCTTTAAAATAATTTAACAGTGATGCCCCACCGCCGCCCCTGGCCATTAAACTGTAATCTAATTACATCAAATTAACTTCAATAGTAAGTATTATAAACGGGTCCAGTTATATCAAAATCGATTAAATAATTTTTCAAATATATATCTTAATTTTTTTTTCTTTTTTAAGTAACTTTAACACCCTGTATCTCGAAAAGGAAGCTTTAAATCTTACAAGTTGATATGAACTTTTTCTTTTATTTTTGCAAGTTCAATCGTCTGTTAAATTTTCCCGATTAAAATCTGAGACACCCTGTATTTAGCAGCTCACTAACAAATACAACTCAGGAGAAAATAGTATAAAAGTTAGACTATAATAAATATCAAGTAGAGTTGGTAAATGAAGTATAAAGAACTCCAGCTGTTCGTGACCGAGAAGCATAAAACAGGATGAAACATTTAATTCAAATAAATAACTTTGTGTCAGGTTCGGAAAAAGAATTCCAGCAAGAATAAAGAATAAATATCAATGGCAATTTAGATAAAATTGAATAAATGTAAAGTTTAATTTTATCCTCGATTTTATCTAAATTAATATTTCTTTTTTTTTAGCGAGACTACAACATTTTGTTTTTCAAATACTATATAATTTGTGCGTGGTACCCTTTTGAATGAATATACGAGCATGAACATTTTATTAAACTCTTTGAAAATATCTAATTACACATTTTTAAATACCTGACCAAGGCTAATATACGTAAAATATTTTTCGGTCTTATTTACCCTTCAACACGCTGT
>NW_022147244.1:0-6059 GCF_002938485.1 Sitophilus oryzae | reverse complement strand
ATTCCTTTCCGGATTTTTTTTTGGAAAGAAAAAAGTGATTTTACGTAAGGTTTGCGGTTAATTAATTTCAAATTATGACAACGAAATTGTTTGATTAATCGTATACAAAGATTATTAATTAGTAAATGTATTAAGCTTCATTCAGAACCTGGAAATTAGTGGAATAAATTAGTGGTTTCGATTATTCTTTATACTTAAAAGGTTATGATCATTCAGAATATCTAAAAAATATATAATTAAAATTAATAGAATATCCTAGCAACAACTTGCGGTAGTTGTATCTATCGAGAAACCCTAATAAGTATCTTTTAAAAACAATAAACTTTTTATTTATAACCACAATTTCTCTTGATGGATGATAATCAAAAGCCAAAATGACATTATCCGCAAATTTTGAAATATAATTAGTCGAAAAGGTTAAAAATTTGTTAACTTTTTAAAAATTACTACCACAAATTTTGACGTTCTAAATGCGTACATTGAAATTAGAGGAACAAACTTATATGCTAATTGAAACCACTAATTTATTTCATTAATTTCGAAGCTCTGAATGAAGCTTTAGAAAAAAATCTAATTAATAGTAGTTTATAATTATGAACTACGCATACCACACACACACACACAAAATTCTATTACTCAAATACCTCATATTGTATGACAATTGTCTTCGAATAAATGCAAAGAAAAATATACGCTCAGAAAAAACGCAACGGAAACATTTTTCGTTTAAAGTGTTATATGTTTCGCCCTATTTTCATGAATTTTCTAGTTTTTTTTTGAATATTATCAATTTTAATTCGTAAACTCAGTTTCTTTATAAATCTTAATATTTGGCTTATTATACAGAGTTAATTATAGGGTTATTTTTTACCCTAAATTTAGAATACCTTGTGCCATAATTTCGCGATAAAATTTATCTAAAACATTATTTGTCGATCAGATCCATGTCGCCTGAGCATATTGTTTTTTGGATCATGTCAATACATGTCTTGGTTAATTTTTAAGAGCGAAATCAACTTGCCACTAACAATTTGCAATTTTTTCAATTATCATTTCTTTTTGATGCTATTTTTCAATATGTATACCGTGCTGACAACTGTTACTTTTAGGTCGGCATTTACATGTACCGACCGACGCGACGCGCGACGGTGTGCTGTTGCGGCGTTGCCGATACGCCTTTCCCTATCAAGTAAAGTAAAATCGCAAACCGCTTATTTTTAAAAGACTTTTTTTTCAAGAGATAACTAGATAAAATCATTAGGTTTGTAATGTTTCTGAGCATCTGAAATGGAATTATAAGGATATCGCTAGGGTGTCATTTTTTTTATAACGAGAAAACGTCAGTAATCGCGATAATTTAAAAACTCAACTTTTTTACACATAACAGGTCATAACTCAAGAACCACTTTAGATATAGAAACTTTTTTTTATTTTCAAGATCGGATATTTTACAATATGTTTACATAAGAAAAATTCGATAAGGCTGTTTTTTCCATTCAAAAATTGTAAACAATCCATCCATTTACTTTTAGAGCATAGCAATTTTCAGCAATCGTGTAATTTTTTTATTGATAAAGATTTTCACATACTGTCTACAAAGGAAATACAGCAGAAATATTAACAAAGTTCTTGAAAAAACTACAATCTATTATTTCTAATAGATTTCGAGATATCGATTTTTGAACTCAGAATTCTAATAGCGCAACCACTATCGAACACCCACTCATTCCACTTATTTTTACGAAAATGCAAGGTGTTTAGCTTAAAAATTCAAGCTATATATAGTCTATTATGAAAGATTGTTATAGCGTTATTTGCTGTCCTCCATTCGCGAACTTCGAGTTCCGGGTTTTACGCCCTGGGGCTACTCTGAGAACGGTTCTGAAAGGGAACTGTGCAAGTGATAGCCTCGTGCTCTCCATATGGAGCAGAACAGTTCTGAACTTTGCGACTCAATTGAATTGAGTGAGATTATCGTACTCTTTGGAACAGTTCAGTAGAGCTACTCAACTGCGTGAAAGGAGGGACAGCAATTATGGGTTATTTATTTATTGATGTACATCTTATAACGCCATAAGTGTAATAACAAGAAGATGCTATTAATGCAATAAACTAATCACAGAATTTAATAAAACTAACTTTGAAAGTGGTATAATGTGCTTATCAATCCAAACTTACTTCTTCTGACTGCAGTCAAGGGTAATAAAGGACCTCACTAGAAAGGAGCGGCGCCGGAGCGCACAGTAGCGCGACGAAAAGAATTTTATAATATAGTGTGACCAACGGATCTGTAGCTACGGGTATCGGCAGGGGAAAGTAGTTGTAAACAAGACACGCCCAATTTCATTCATAAATAGGCATGGGCGTACGGTGTTTTGAAAATAATGTATCATAAATATAATATTCAGATTAATAATTTTTTTCAAAAAACTTTATGCTGTTTGAATCGTTACTGTTGAGTTAGCAGATAAACACACTAAAAGCTTTTATTAAAGCTCCCTTAAATATTTTGAATCATTTTATTATTATGTGTTGTTAATAGATTTAATAGAAGAAATAATTTCAGCTGGGGGTTGGAACCTTTGGTCTTACACAGCACAATACACCAAAACACTTTTGCACACTGGACGCACGTTTCGCTAACCATGTTAGCATGATCAGCAGATAATCAAGACTTAGTCTTGAGGTATATTTATTTATATATCTGTACTAACTATATTTTTTTCTATAATACATATACATAATTTTAGATATAACTATTTCCAGCAAAAAAACAATCTTGAAAATAGTTAATTTCGGAAGCGCAAACAAAAAAAAAATTTACTCACCAGTAAATCCAATATTGCCTATTACACCAGATATGGTATCGCTCCGCCAGCACTTTTTAAAGGTTAGGTCATTGTCTACCCATGTTTCATCCAAATAGATAATACTTGGCGATATTTGCGAATTTTGCGTATATATATATCTGCAATATAATGGGCCGCTCCATTAATATTTATCTGTTATTTTGACATTTACGCCAAAAAAATCCATTTGATTTTAATAACCCCCTAAGCGTTTCCCTACCAAAGGAAAATTCGATTCTTCCTGCAATTTTTGCAAAAGCTTTCTAATTGTGGGGATGACTTTGAATTCGAGATATAATCTATTTATCAAATACCTGACCACTTGGAAATCAAAGTCGTCGAGCTTTTCAACAGCAGTCTCGCGTGGTCGTTTCTTTCCAGGGCTGGATATCATTTTATCGGGGTTAGTTTCCAGCCTTTTTTTATCTTCTGTGTGAATTTTTTTATAGCCGATGCGCTAACTCCGGTATAAAGAGACATCCGCTCAAGTTTACGTTTAAGCGGCAACTTAAGCGAACTCTCTGAAGCGTCTTCGTCGCAAACCCTATTATGAATACACGGAAATAAACCAATTGAGATTTCATCCACGTTTATTTATATATATTTTAGTTTAGCTAAAATATTTAGGTAAAATGCGTGCTTTTCATTTTAGCCAATATTTAATTTTAATTTAATTTTTTATATTCTAATAATTACATATATTATTCTATTATTCTACTTACCTATATAAATTAGCTATTATTTCTCTTTTCTGGCTATGTAGCGTCTTACCCTTAACAAATTTATTCATTTTAAAACACAAATATACGATCAAACTTAATATTAATAATTAAAAACTACGAACGAAAAACATTATAACAAGATAACAAAACAATAAAACACAACTTAACTATTAAATATACGAAAAATATAGGAATAAAATTTAGGATAACCGGTATAAAATAATGAAAGAAAGTAATAATGATCAAAAGAATGACACCGCCACTGGATATTTCAATAGTATTCAATATTCCTACTCTTTTCAGAAGAGACCGTGAAGTTGGGGATAAAGCAAGCGAATAGGAAAGGCGTAAAAGCCATGGCAACCGCGTGGTAACAAATCCTGTGACGTACTCTCGCCAATCATATTCGATGAATAGGCGGCCATGCGCGGCGATGCCGGTTTGCCAATGATATCGTGAAAAAATCTTCAACTTTCATAATGAGCAGATTATACAGAATGAAAGAAATAAGTTATTAAATAAAACATATCGAACAATATGAACTACGTTAAAATTCCTTAGTAATATACGTCAGAATATATGCTAAACACATTATATATAATAAAAATATATTAAATTTATAGTTCATGTCTCGCAATTTTGCAATTTTATAGATAAACGTGGCAATATCGATTTTTTTTTCTCGCATTCCTTCCGTAGTTCAGATCCGCTGGTCAAACAAATATGTTTTTAAAATGGGAGCCCGCTCATTCCTGCCAACCCTGCGTTTCCGCCAAGTGAGCGCGTCTCATTTAAACTATGTGTTATAAAATCTTTTCGCGCCAGGCGCTTCTGGCGCGTTCCTCTCTAGTGGCCACAGCCTTTATTGTCATTGCCCTCGTTCAAAATAACTAAAAACAGAAGTTACAAGCTGTTTGCTTGACTGTTTAAATATTTCTGGCCATATTTTCAACACCAAAATTTCAAGAAATGCAATACAAAAACTGAAAATTTAGTTCTTAAAAGAACTGCTTGTGCTTAAAAGTGCAATTAAAAAGACTATGAAAATATTTAAAAAACGAGAATTACCTATAAAGATTCAAACAAAACAAAAATAATGACTGGCACTAGGATAATTTTCGTCAACAATAAAGGACAACATTGTTGATCGCTGCGCAATGTGACCAACATAGCGATAATAAAATCTGGTTTGACCACTTTAGCTTTAATCTAAAGTAAAATATCTGTTACAATCATTTGCTCTATAAAGTAAAATGAAGAGCTGCTCGGTATCTTAAATTATACAACAAATTTAAACATTTTTGCCAAAATTTCATTTAGTTAGGTTTATAGACTTTAGTGTCAATGTCGATATGATTGATGACGTGCATCGGAAAATGTTTTGCGAATACAATATTTATACAGTCTGCCAAAAAAATCATAAATATTGGGCTAAAAAAACACTTCAAATTTGACGAAAAATTTTAACGTTGGGTTTTTTTTCTGCATCTGAGTGTAGAATTATTTAATTCTAAAGCGAATTACATAACTGATTAGTTTAATACACGTAATGTATATTATACAGGGCAAGTCTTAAATAAGTTCAAATATTTTTAGGGGTAGTATATTTCGACACCATAAACACAATTTTTCTGAAAAATTTGGAATTTTTTTAAAAAAATTTTGGATTTTTTTTACTCTGAGTTGAAAAAAAAACAAAATTTGTTGACAATCTGGCAACATAAGTAGGCAATTAAATTTACAAGAAAGAAAACCCAGAAAAGATCTAGTGATTCTCAAAATTGAAGCAAAAAATCATTTTTCTTTGAAAAAAAATTAGAACAATCATTTTTCTCTGCAAATCATAGGGGATCATGATGTCGATTCTATCTCTAATGCATCAATATATAAATAATATTAGACACACCTGACTATTTTAAGTCAAAGAACTTACGACCGAGAAAAATCAAAGATTTTCCTTGATTTAAGGAAGAACAATCTTCGGATTGTCACGGTGTTTTTAACAAGACGCTGTCTCCTCAGTGTGAATCTTAATTCAAAATTGTGGGGAATGGGCAAACACTAGAACACCTCATCACTGAGTGCGCCGAGACCACAAGCATTCGTACCATAAACTTTGGTACGACTGATATCGGGGAAGTTGTCGTCGTCTCAGATACTGTCTTTTGTCAAAGCCCTGAGACTGTATGATGAGTTATAACTCAAGCAACTGGGACAGACATTTTACATTTTATGTGCTACCTACATCATTTTTGTATTTCGACGCAATTTTCAACTAAAATATAAATCAATGCTGTCAAAACAAATGCAAATTCGCCGAATATTACAAGTCTTGCTAAATTTCCTAATGAAATACATCATTCCCAGGTCAAGGAATTCCTGGAACTAAGTGGAACTAATTTCCATAACAGATAAGTCATTAAGACCTTCGTAATTCTGATACTGTAATTCGACTACTGAGTTTGAAACGAATACTTACTCCAAATCA
>NW_022147243.1:0-9928 GCF_002938485.1 Sitophilus oryzae | reverse complement strand
CAAAGCAAACCCCATATTTTTTGCTTTTAAACTAATAAAGATATATCAATAAACAATTAGCAATGTAATGGTTTTTGCGCGCGCTGGCCGACTGCCGCCGCTGCGCCGAGATTTCCTATACCCTTGTATATATGACGTCATGGTGTGGCAAATGTAGCATTTTAATTCGATTTGGGCTCCCTTATAATATAGGATAACAGAAACATTTTCAATGTTAAAATAAATAACTGATGATAAAGCCGGTCCTAAACGATGTGGCAAACACCTTCCAACGTTTGAAACACAGAGACATTTGTCACATCGTGTTGGAGGCACACTTGCCAATTATGTGTATTGTAGTGATGAGTCGGTATTTGAGAAACGCGATTTTGGAGCGGTACTTTTTTGTAACATCGCGCGTCGTGTCGCGCTCCACAACGAATCTTGAACCTGAGTAATGTAACTAGAGTAATATAATCTAACAAGAAAGAGAATTAGATTTTACTAACATATACGGGAATAACGTAAGAATGATTTTATGATTACCTGACATGAACATAAACATTTTACTTCTAAATTTTCCCACGAATAAGAAATATATGTAGATAAAAACATACATCTAGATAAAAAAAATAGCATATGTATTATATATGATGGAATAATGATTCTAATTATGTCATTTTTTTATTGTTTAAGTTTTTAAAGCAAACATATTTTAAGAACAAAAGATAGAATAATGTAATTATCTCACAAATGTTTTTTTTTATTTAAATTGCAGCGGTTATAATGTGGATCAGAAGAATATAAATCTAAATTATTGTTGGAAAAAATAAAAATTCTTCACTGAAGAATGGCGAATAAAAAGTATTGAATACCAATAAATACATGCACATATTTTAAGTCAATTCTATTCATGCTTAAATAATAAAAACAACGTCAGTTTAGGGAATAGGGCATCTTTTTTTAATTTGTTTTAATAGTTTAATTTCTAAAATTGAAACCTAACGTATTGCCACTGTCATAAATTCTTCTAGTCATCCTGTATTGTTTACAAATTTGTCTATGAAATTGTTTATGAATTTACACGGGCATAGAGATAACGACAAGGTTGAGAGTAGTTGCAGTTTTTGAAAAAAGGTGGTGGAAAAGTTAATATATCTCAGCAAAATGTATTTTGAGGTGGTAGAATGTAGAAATGAGTGGGAGGGGGGTTAATCACTGCGACTTTACAGATGTACTGTCTCCCCCTTTCTTGAGTTATAACTCATCATACAGTCCCAGGGCTTTGACAAAAGCCAGTAGCTGGAACGGTTTTATAGAGGGTAATTCTCCATCTCCAATATCAGTTGTACCTAAGTTCATGGCACGAATGGTTGTAACAGCTGGTACAATTTTAAGACCTGACAACACTGGTTGGGAGTAGGTAGAATGTAGAATGTTTAGGAGGGGAGTTAGTCACCGCGACCTTAAAGATCTATTGTGTGTTCCCCTTTCTTGAGTTATAACTCATCATACAGTCTCAAGGCTTTAACAAAAGCCAGTATCTGAGACGGCTCCACAGAGGCTAGCTCTCCATCCTTGACATCAGCCGTACCAAAGTTCATGGCACGAATGGTCGTCGTCTCGGCGCACTCAGTGATGAGGTGGTAATGGGAGTAGGTAACTGATGCCAGAAATACTGCATAAGCGATGACCGCGACACTGTGAAAGTCGGAACCTCAATTACAAATTAGCGTTATTTTGTCGCCGGTATTTTTCTGGAACGGTCGCTACTGTAACGCGACTCATGTGGAACGGTATTCCCATCACTAGTGTATTGTATAACATAGTCGTAAACTGTGCCGAATTTAGTTCCAACGTTGGAAACAACGCTGGACGCATCGTTTAAGATCGGCTTAAGTTATAAATTAGGTTGGTATTACTAATGACTACGGTAATCGTAAAACAATTTCCGATGCACGTCATCAATCATATCGAAATTGACACTACAGCCTATAAACATAACTAAATGAAATTTTGGCAAACATGTTTAATTTGTTGTATAATTTAAGATACCGAGCAGCTCTTCATTTTGCTTTATACAGCAAATGAGTGTAACAGATTTTATTAAAGCTGCAAAAATTAGTTTAAAGCGATTTTTATTATCGTCATGTTGGTCACATTGCGCCGTGATCAGCAACGTTCCCGTTTATTATTTGACAATTATGATAATGTCAGTCATTATTTTGTATAATATCGTATTGTTGAATTTTTGGGAGTAATTATCGTATTTTGACGATTTTCATGGTTTTTTTATATTGTATACTTTTATTATATATATTATATTATAAAATTGTGTATTAAAAATATGCCGAAGTATTTAAACAGTCGAAGCAAAGAGCTTGTAGCTTACCGATAAACTGTTTTGGAACGAGAACATGATAATGAAGGTCCTTTATTAACCTTGACTGCAGTCAGAGAAGTAAGTTTGATTGGTAAGCACATTGTACCACTTTCAAAGTTATTTCTACTTATTTCGATTTATAGCCATATTTGTACTGTGAATTTTAGCAACTACACTTAATAAATAAATAAATTATTATTAAAATATTAATTATTAAATTAAAAATAAAAAGTAAAAATGATATAATATGTATATTGTTTCCCAATTTTCCATTAAGATTCATCTCATAAACACATCGCAATCTGACAGCGCTGTCTCCATCGCTTGTCACCCAAAGTTGATAACGTGTATCGGAAATTGTTTTGCGATTAATTTATATATTTTTTTAATCTTTGTAGAGCTACACAATCAATTTTTAGTAATAGAAAGAATTATCAAAAAAAAACTATCGAAACATTTGATAGTTGCAATTCATTCATCAAAAATATCGAACAAAAATTATCGGATACCATACCTGCCTTTCCTCAAGCTAGGAAATATAATGCCTTTAAACGTTGTCTACCGAATGGTTTAAAATATGCCCTGTTGTTTAGATGTCGTTTTATGTTTTTGTTCAAAGGAAGCCGGCCTCTATTTCTTTGCGAAGCCGTGTTGTTGTCAATATATTTCTATAGTCAATTCAGAATATGTTTATACATTTTCCATTTTATTCATTTCTGATATACTAGAATAATTCTTTTTTTATTTTAGATTTAGGACAATAGTTTTACCTACTGTTATTTAGTCATCCAAGTGAATTATTTACTTACTTAAATATTTTTTTGCAGAAAACCACATGGAAAAAAATATCATAACTACATACTACAACCTAGCCTCTAAAAAAGGATTGTAACAGAATGAACACTAACACAGACTAACTAACCATAGGGAAATTAAAATAACTTTGGTTGCACATCATAATACGACCACCAGCAATCTCAATAAGACGACGCATGGTGTCATTGATGACGTGCACCCAAAGTTGTTTTAATTTCCCTTAATATATGCGTTCACTAACTTTTAATTAGAATCGCGTGGAGAATTAGCACCTTGTGGAAAATGAAACTCAAAGATCAGTTGCAATAACTCAAGTTGATAAAATGGTTTCATTAGGAGCGCATTTGTTCTGATGTTTTTACTATCCTTTTTAAATGCAGCCTGGAAAAGTAATATTTTACAGTCTATTACTAATTGGCTCGTTTAGAGAATAACAGAAGCATTAAAGTTCACTGATTCGGTGATATTACCCCGATATTGTTGTCTAGAACACTTTATCTCCGATATTAAATTTTATCCGGTTTCTAGAATTTCACCGGTATTTCTAGAATATAATTAATTTATATGCATTCATTAGTTTTTAATTAGAGGCGTTTAGAGCGGGACACTATGTCGGAAATGGAACTCATAGAGCAGTTCCAATAATTCAGATAAATTGTTTCATCGGGAGCGTAATTTCCCTGATGCTCTCATTTTTTCCCTATTTTTATTCCTTGCTGCTTAAAGAGGAAGTATATTAAGGTCTATTAATTAGTTCTTTCGTGCATAATTCTGGGGCACATGGATTACCGTTCTGACTTGAAAATTATTATCTTATTTTTCCTTTAATTAAATAGCTTGACTAATTTAAAAAACGCTATTTGGAGTTGAAGGAGTTATTGCTAAATGAAATAAGCTGTTTTTATTAAATCGCACCACTTCAGCATTACGATTAGATAATGCAAACACTCGGCTGCCTTAAAGAGAAACACAATATAATATGTATTTTTTTTGTAAATATCATTTTAACATATGTGTATATATTTGGTCATTATTTATCTATTGCAATCGTCAAAATTTAGATTTACAGCAAAATAACGAAGATATAGACTAAAAAACCAGTATCTTCAATGTGATTAGTATAACAAAGCAACTTTTACTCTTAATTTCTCACAAAAAACATTTTTATCATATACTGTGTTTTTCCTTGCGACAGCTGACTTCTACATAGTTGTTTCACAATTTTTGTCGGGAGTAAACCCGAGGCCTAAAAGTGTATTTAAGAAATGTCACTATTAAATTGTCGTACAATGTTTGTTTTTGTGCTAATTAAGAGCAACTTCTGAGTAATTTTAAAGTTAAAATAAGCAACGCTATTGACTCGTATTACCTTAAACGAGTAAAACCGTGGTCTAGAAAGTCTATTTAAGAGTGTCACTATTAAATTTTCGTATGTTTGTTTTTTTTACTAAATAAGAGCAACTGTTGTGTAATTTTAAAGTTAAAATAGACAATGCTATATATTACCTCAAACGAGTCAGTTATTCCTCTCACCACAATTTTTAAATTTTTAAGCCCTTATGATAGAAAAATTCAAATACTCCCAAGTTATTTATCACGACATTTCATCGAGTTAAACATTTTACAGAAAAAATAATCTATCGTTTATATCGCAAATTTTATTAGGATTTATTGATTATAAGATTATTAAAGTTTCAAAGAGTTTTTAGAAATTACAGATGGTTATTTCAATTTAACAGACGATCGAAACATTAAATAGGTTTTCACTAAATTTTAATTTGGTATGTTTAGATCAAAGCACACTATTTTTAATTTTAAGTCCAACAGCAGGTCCCATATTTTTAGTTAATGGTTTCACCAGGATCTCAATTTTTCTGATGCTTTTAATTCTTATCCTTCGATCAATGCAGAAAATATATTAAAATTTATTAATTAGTTCTAGAGTGTAATTTTTTAATACACGATTCCTCGTTCTGATTTAAAAAATAAATTATTGAGGGTCACTTATTAATACTTATTTGTCTAACTAATGAATACTTCGAGTTTGTTAAGACTTAAATTTTGTAGAGCCACATTGTCTATTTCTAGACAGAACTATATTTAGTAAATAATGTTGTCGACTGAGTATAATTCTAGCATTTTCAGGATTTCGCCCATCATTATTTCAATATAACAAAAGACTGTAACAGGATCTAACTAATTTATATATGAGTTCGATAACTTTTAATTAGAGTCGCGTGGAGTAAGGCACGTTGTGGAAGATGAAACTCGTAGATCAGTTGCAAAATAACTCAGGTAAATTGTTTCATTAGAAACGCATTTGCTCCAATATTTTAACTATCCTTTTTCAATGCAGCGTAGAATAGAAATATTTTACAGTCCATTACTAATTGGCTCGTTAGAGTATTATTTATTATAACAGAATTATTAAGAATTCCTGATTCGGTTGATGATCATTACTCCAATATTGTTTACTAGAACACTTTATCCCCGATATTCAATTTTATCCGTTTTCTATAATTTCACCGGTATTTCCAGAATCTAATTAATTTATATGCATTCATTAATTTTTAATTAGAGGCGTTTAGAGCGAGACACTCTATGGGAAATGGAACTCATAGAGTAGTTCCGATAATTCAGATAAATGGTTTCATCGGGAGCGTAATTTCCATGATGCTCTTTATTTCTCTATTTTTATTCCTTGCAGCTTAAAGAGAAAGTAGATTAGGTTTATTAATTTGTTCTTTCCTGCTTAAAAGTGCTAACATATTAATGACTACGTACCGTGCGTTAAGACTGTTCTTAATTTTGTAGAACAACACTGTCTAATTTTAGACAGATCTATATTTAGTAAATAATCTTATCGATTGAGTATAATTCTAGTATTTTCAGAATTTCGCCGATAATTATTTCAATATAACAAAGGACTGTAACGAGATCTAACTAATTTATATATGCGTTCGGTAACTTTCAATTAGAGTCGCGTGGAGTAAGGCATGTTGTGGAAAATGAAACTCGTAGATCAGTTGCAATATAACTCAGGTAAATGGTTTCACTACGATTGCATTTGCTCCGGTGTTTTTACTATCCTTTTTCAATGCAGCCTAGAACAGAAATATTCTTTAGTTTATTACTAATTGGCTCGTTAGAGTATAATAATAGAATTATTAAGAATCCCTGATTCGGTTGATGATTTTTACTCGGATTTTGTTTTCTAGATCACGATTTTTTTCTTCACACTTTGTCGTATATTGAACAATATTTACAATTATTGAACTCACCCTGTATGTATTATCTTAAACGATTCAGGTAATTATCTCACCACAAAGTTAACCTTAAAGTGCATTTAAAACTGCCCACCCTAGGCTTTCATGAAAAATTCAAATACTCCAAAAATATTTATCACGGCTACACATATTTCATTAACTCCAACATTTCACATAAAAAGTAAATTTATGGCTTATACCGCGAATTTTTATAGGATTTACTGATCACAAGGTTATGCAAATCTCAAATGGTTTTTAGATATTACCGATAGTTATTTTAATTTAAGGAACGATCGATATATTAAATACGTTTCCATTAATTTTTAATTAGGTACGTTTACACTAAAGCATGATATCAAAAAATTTTAAGTCCCACAACAGGTCCAATATTTTTTAGTTAATGGTTTCATTAAGATCCTCAATTTTATGATGCTTTTACTACTTTTCCCTTCTATCAGTGCAGTAAAGAGAAAAAATATATTAAAATTTATTAATCAATTTTCTTGAGTATAATCTTTTAATACAGGATGCATCGTTCTTATTTAAAAAATAAATTATTGGGGGTAAGTTATTAATACTGATTTGTCTAACTAATGACTACTTCCGGTTTGTTAAGACTTTAATTTTCTAAAGCCACATTGTCTATTTTTAGATAGAAATATATTTAGTAAGTAATATTGTCGACTGAGTATAATTCTAGCATTTTCAGAATTTCACCAATAATTATTTCAATATAACAAAGGACTGTAACGAGATCTAACTAATTTATATATGCGTTCAGTAACTTTTAATTAGAGTAGCGTGGAGTAAGACACGTTGTGGAAAATATAACTCAGGTAAATGGTTTCATTAGGATTGCATTTGCTCCGGCGATTTTACTATCCTTTTTCAATGCAGCCTAGAACAGAAATATTTTTTAGTTTATTACTAGTGGCTCTTTAGAGTAAAATAATAGAATTATTAAGAATCCCTGATTTGGTTGATTATTACTCCGATATATTGTTTTCTAGATCACTTTATCTCCGATATTAAATTTTACCCGTTTTCTAGAATTTTACCGGTATTTCTAGAATCTAATTAATTTATATGCATTCATTAGTTTTTAATTAGAGGCGTTTAGAGCGGGGCACTCTGTCGGAAATGGAACTCATAGAGCAGTTCCGATAATTCAGATAAATGGTTGCATCGGGAGCGTAATTTCGCTCATGATCTCACTTTTTTTCTTTATTTTTATTCCTTGTAGCTTAAAGAGGAAGTATATTGAGGTCTATTAATTAGTTCTTTCGTGCATAATTCTCGGGCATATGAATAACCGTTCTTACTTGAAAATTATTATCTTATTTTTAATTTAATTAAATAGCTTAACTAATTTGACAAACGCTGTTAACTGTTGTAGGAGTTATTGTTAAATGAAATAAACTGTTTTATTAAATCGCATAACTTTAGCATTAAAATTAGATGATGCAAACAATTCCACATATTTTTTTTTGCAATATTTGACGGGAGTAAACTCGAGGTCTAGAAACTGTATTTAAGAATGTAACTATTAAATTATCGTATAATATTATTGTTTTTGTACAATGTGACACCAACTGTTGGGTAATTTTAAAGTCAAAACAAGCCATACAAGGTGAGTCTTAAATAAATGCAAATATTTTAGGGATGGTATATTTCGATCCCAGAAACACATCTGAATATTTTTTTGCGTAAAAATAATTTTAAAAATTAAATTTATTCATACGTATGTTATTTTTAGTTAAAAGAACATAATATCTTGATAGTATGACAACATAGGCAGTAAAATAAATTTACAGAATAGAAAATCTACAAGAAACCTAGTGATTCTCAAAATATGAGCAAAAAATATATTTTTTTAATTTTCAAAGTAAAATAACTCGGTTATTTTTGGACGTATTTGAAAAATGGTAAAGATAAAATGTCTTTCTTTTATCTAGATAGGTACCCTGGCCATGAAAATATTTACAATTATTGAACTCACCATGTATATATTACCTTAAACGATTCAGTTACTTATCTCACCACAAAGTTTACAACCTTAAAGAACATCTAAAATTGCCCAGTTTAGGCTCTCATGATAGAAAAATTCAAATACTCCAAAGATATTTATTACGGCTAAACATATTTCATTAAATTTAAATATTTCACATAAAAAGTTAATCTATGTTAATAATAATAATTTAATAGGATTTACTGATCATAAGGTTATGCAAATCTCAAACGGTTTTTAGATATTATAGATAGTTATTTTAATTAAAGGAACGATCGATATATTAATTTCGTTTTCATTAATTTTTAATTAGGTACGTTTACACTAAAGCATGATATCAACCATTTTAAGTCCTATAGCTGGTTCAATATTTTTACTTCATGGATTCATCAGGATCTCAGTTTTTATGATGCTTTTACTACCTTTCCTTCTATCAATGCAGCCAAAAGAAAAAATATACCTATTAAAATTTATTAATCAATTTTCTTGTGTATAATTATTTAATACACGATCCATCGTTCTTATTTAAAAAATAAATTATTGAGGGTAAGTTATTAACACTGATTTGTCTAACTAATGACTACTTCCGGTTTGTTAAGACTTTAATATTCTAGAGCCACATTGTCTATTTTTAGACAGAACTATATATAGTAAATAATATTGTTGACTGAGTATAATTCTAGCATTTTCAGAATTTCGCCAATAATTATTTCAATATAACAAAGGACTGTAGCGGGATCTAACTAATTTATATATGCGTTCGGTAACTTTTAATTAGAGTAACGTGGAGTAAGGCACGTTGTGGAAAATGAAACTCGTATATCAGTTGGAATAGAACTCAGGTAAATGGTTTCATTAGGATCGCATTTGCCCCAATGCTTTTACTATCCTTTTTCAATACAAACATATTTTACAGTCTTTAGAACAGAAATATTTTACAGTCCATTACTAATTGGCTATTGGTATAACAATAGAATTATTAAGAATCCCTGATTCAGTGATATTATTCCGATATTTTTTCCAGACCACTTTATCACCGATATTAAATTTTACACGTTTTCTAGAATTTCGCTGGTATTTCTAGAATCTAATTAATTTATAAGCATTCATTAATTTTTAATTAGAGGCGTTTAGAGCGGGACACTATGTCGGAAATGGAACTCATAGAGCAGTTCCAATAATTCAGATAAATGGTTTCATCGGGAGCGTAATTTCCCTGATGCTCTCACTTTATTTCTCTATTTTTATTCCTTGCAGCTTAAAGAAGAAGTATATTAAGGTCTATTAATTAGTTCTTTAGTGCATAATTCTCGGGCATATGAATCCCCGTTCTTACTTGAAAATTATTATCTTATTTTTCCTTTTACTAATTAAATATCATACCTTAACTAAAAAACGCTATTTACGTTGTAGGAGTTATTGTTAAAATGAAATAGGATGTTTTATTAAATCGACTAACTTTACCATTCAATTAGA
>NW_022147242.1:44093-85025 GCF_002938485.1 Sitophilus oryzae | reverse complement strand
CTGGCTTTTGTCAAAGCCCTGAGACTGTAGGTATGTGTGTGATGTATGTTATAATTCATTATATCTCAAGAATGGGAAACACACAATAGATCTGCAAGGTCGCGGTGATTAACCCCCCTCATAAACATTTTACACTCTACTCAGTTATAACTAGGGAATGCAATCCCGCAACAACATCTCAATCCCGCAAACCCGCGGGATTAAAGCAATCAATCCCGCGGACCCGCAAAATTGCGGGATTGTAAACATTAAATGCTCTTCTTTTCTCTCTCCGATTTTGGGATGCGGTTTGGACCAGGTTTTAGACGCATCTATTGTGATTAAGATGCCATGTGGTTTTCGAAAATATATTTAGCGAATTCTCGTATACAGGGTGTTTTATAATAGTGTACAAATTTGGTCAAGAATCTTTTTTACCGAAAATTTACAATTTTTGAAAAATCGAAATTTTAGCTATGTATACGGTAATATCTGTATTGAAATTAGAAAAAACAATTTGGGTTTTTTTTAATTTTTTGTTTTAAGGAAAATATAATTTATAGTCATACATTTGGTCCTAAATGGTACAAAAGGCATTGTACATTTTGCATAGGCCCACAATATATTCATATAGCGTGTATCTTAAACTATCTCTACAGAAATTTGGACCGTACATGTATTGTATACAGGGTGTTCAAAAAATATATTTAATATTAAATAAACTTAAATTTTATTATAATTTATCTACTTATTTTATAAATAAAAATATTATTCTGATGTTGATTTTTTTTTTAACTTGTGTTAGTTATCTGCTTTCAGATACACTCTATATTAATAATTTTTTGGCATTTGCAGAATGTACAAAGCTTTTTGTACCATTTAGGACCATCGTATAAAAAACGTCGTATTTTCCTTAAAACAAAAAAAAAATAAAAAATCGATCAAATTGTTTTCTTATAAAACACGAGACACTTATAAATTACGAGAATTCGCTAAATATATTTTCATATTTTCGAAAACCACATAGTATCTTAATCACAATAGATGCATCTAAAACCTGGGCCAAACCGCATCCCAAAATCTTTTTTAGTTCAGGAGATATTCAACTTTAAACTTACCCTAAAATTTTGCTTGTCCCGATAATTATGTCCGGCAGTTTATTTGACGTAATTGTCCACAATTACTAGTTAAACGCTTTTCTTCACTTAGACGCGCCAGAAAGAAATCTAACAATTAACCTGTTTGTTTCACTTATTTTTAATGGCCAAGCCGTAAGGGGAATCCCCTGGTGTCGATCCCGCAGATCCCGCACGGTAAATCCCGCAACTTTGATCTCGCGGAATCACAGAGGGATCCCGCATTTGCGGGGTTGCATTCCCTAGTTATAACTCGTCAAATAGGAAAATAGGGTAAAAGTCACAGTTAACCGTTAATAAAGTAAAAAATTATTTATTTGACATCCCGGCTGAATTCACTTAAAAGCATATTTTTCTACATTTTTTGAATATTCTTGCTACAAACGTTTACTTTGTCGTAAAAAAGCACCGAAAATAAACTCGAATGCGAGTCACATTTCACTTTGTAAATATTAAACTTAAAAAATGTATTTACAATTTGATAAAGCGTAGGCATTTTTTGATATACTACATGATTGGTATTGTGTGGATATAACACACAAAACAGCCTAGCGTAGCTATTTTAAATTTCCATAGCTAAAAAAGAGCACTGAAAAAAAAGACAAGAATAACATGTGTTGCAAATTGAGATGTTTTTTGTTCTTTCTATATTTTTATGTTACAAAATTATGGTCTATTTTTAGTATATTTTAAATTAAAGAGATTTACTTTGTAAAATAGACATTCTAACAAATAACGCAACACTGTAAATAGTAGAAGAATATATATATTTGGGACAACTAATACATAGGTTGGGATCTCTACCACCAGGCGCCTGTAACTCAAAATCTACAACTGTAACAAGTGTAGAACTTGTTGAAGATTCACTTGTAGCTACAATTCCTGTTAATTTCTGTAACACAAAGTTCTCAAGATGACTTGTAATAACGGCGAATATTTCTAACAAGTGTAGCTAAAGCGCACAAGAGTTGTAGGACAGACGCACTAGATCGGTAGACGTTCGTTTGTGTATTATTGCGTATGGGGATAAAAGACTTGTTTAGACAAGTTCGTTCTAAAATTAATTTTGGTAAAAATGTCTTCGAAACAAGTGGTGTTTGCTAGAAAAATGCAATGGCTTATGTGCAAATTAAAAAAAATAAAGAGGTTCTTTTTGGGGCATTCTCGGATACTCTTCGAAAAGGAGACAAGGTGAAGCAATGGAAAGAGTTAGCTTCTCGTCCTCAAAGCGTATGCTTAATGCCCTTAGAGAAAGATTGGACATGCGCAAGAAATACCCTTTGGCAAAATCTAAAGAAGAGTGCAGTGGTAAGCGTTTTATGTTGTATTTTGGATTAAAACAGATTCTCAAAATTACAAAAATAGAAAGCGTCTAATAATCGCGTATCTGTTTTGTTAGTGTATGTTATAATCATAGAGTGTTTTGCAAAAAAATACCTACTAATCCATAATCATTTAGGCTCCTATATTATGACTATAGTATAGTGAAAGCTTGGCCATTTGTTTCTTTTTCATTTAGCGCTGAAGAACGGAGTATTTGTTGGTATCTAGAAAAATAGATATGTATTCTTTAAATCTCCTATTTTAGTTAAAATTGGATAATGCGAAAAATTTGTCCCCCATTGCCTAACCAGTGTAGTGCAATCAACATTTTCTGTAGAGGCTGCAGCCCATACCACCGATTACTGCTGTTTTTGTAGCTCCGGGGAGAGGTCTTCTACGAGATCCTGGCATTGCGCTCTACTTAGTCGAAATCGCTCCTCAAATTCTTTATCGGAAAGGAATGCAAAGTCAGTTCTCTCTGTGAATCGATATAGCAAAGTTTTTTCAACATTTTTGTCATCCTTGAACTTGACCACATTGCGCTAGACGTGTGAATAAAGCAACGACTTCTTCTAAACTGTTTCTTGTAGAATTTTGTACCCACCTTTTAAGCATGGTTAAAATTTTCCTACAATTGTAATGGAATGCGTAACATAAACTTACAAGTGTTATCTTTGAGTTACAGAACAGAACTACAATTGTAAAATATTTTCCGTAATTATAAGTCCTACACAGGTAAGTACAAGTTGCCGTGTGTTACGAAACTTTACAAGTCTATATCCAAAAGCGTACAACTGTAGCACTTGTAGGTCTTGTGTTACAGGCCCCAGGGGCCTGTAACACAAGCAGTACAAGTCCTATACTTGTTAAAATATATTTGACAGTTGTAGCTTTTTCATAACACAACTGATCTTGTAACTACCCGTGCGGCACTGGTAATTACGGAACTTTTTGTACACTTGTAGTTTGTTTCCATAACACAATAGTCACACGTATGCAGTTGTGTTACGGAACTGTCAACAATTGTAAACAATTTTCTACCTATCTCGAACCCTGGGTAGGTTCAGTATAGTACCGTCCTTTGCCACAAACGTGTCATTTTACTTTACTGTCCATAATTATGTGCTCAAGTGATTCGGAGAGTGATGATGAAAATCCTCGTGCAGTGTATCGGTATCGGGAAAGACCTAACTATGTCATGTTGACAGACTGGGAATTTGTGGAGAGGTTCCGACTTAATCGAGAAAAGTTTGAAGTCCTTTTTCAAGACATACGCCCAGCAATTGCGAATCAAACGATATGATGGTATGGCCTGTCACCATTGCAGAAACTGATTATTGCTCTATTAAAGCCTTATGGCAGATTTCTGAAATATAATATACATATATTTCCTTCGGCCCCACACCCGCTTTACCCGAACCCTGAGAGCTATCCGGACATTACAGCGTAATAGACTCTTAATATATTTTTCTACAAACGTAAAAATGACAAGGTTCGCGAATTGATAGCAATGAGCGAAGTGACACTTTTTTCATTTTCCTACGTTACCATGGGGAATCCCCTGGTGTCGATCCCGCAGATCCCGCACGGTAAATCCCGCAACTTTGATCTCGCGGAATCACAGAGGGATCCCGCATTTGCGGGGTTGCATTCCCTAGTTATAACTCGTCAAATAGGAAAATAGGGTAAAAGTCACAGTTAACCGTTAATAAAGTAAAAAATTATTTATTTTGTCATCCCAGCTGAATTCATTTAAAAGCATATTTTTCTACATTTTTTGAATACTCTTGGTACAAACGTTTACTTTGTCGTAAAAAAAGAACCGAAAATAAACTCGAATACGAGTCACATTTCACTTTGTAAATATTAAACTTAAAAAAATATATTTACAATTTGATAAAGCGTAGGCATTTTTTGATATACTACATGATTGGTATTGTGTGGATATAACACACAAAACAGCCTAGCGTAGCTATTTTAAATTTCCATAGCTAAAAAAGAGCACTGAAAAAAAAAAGACAAGAATAACATGCGTGTTGCAAATTGAGATGTTTTTTCTTCTTTCTATATTTTTATGTTACAAAATTATGGTCTATTTTTAGTATATTTTAAATTAAAGAGATTTACTTTGTAAAATAGACATTCTAACAAATAACGCAACACTGTAAATAGTTGAAGAATATATATATTTGGGACAACTAATACATAGGTTGGGATCTCTACCACCAGAAATCAACAGAAGAATTAAGTGGTTGCATGGAGTACTTATGATATATAATTTATATGTTTTTTTAACAAATTGCTCGCTATTTTATGGAAAATGCTGAAGCTCTGCAAATCTTAATCAAGGCTTAATCAAAGCACCTAGGTTTGGAATTCTGGATGTGGCGTATCACGACAGGATCGGGCAAAGCCTTATGGCAGATTTCTGAAATATAATATACATATATTTCCTTCGGCCCCACACCCGCTTTACCCGAACCCTGAGAGCTATCCGGACATTACAGCGTAATAGACTCTTAATATATTTTTTCTACAAACGTAAAAAATGACAAGGTTCGCGAATTGATAGCAATGAGCGAAGTGACACTTTTTTTCATTTTCCTACGTTACCATGACACGGTGCGCGAAGTAATGCGCGAAATGCCTATTTCGCGCACTGCATGTAAATTATATGGGATTTTGTAATTTTGATTTTTGGAAAATGAACAACTAACTATTTATAACTAATTATTTACTTCGAAATATTCAAGAATAGTTATTATTTACAATATTAACATTAATAGTACAACCAGTACACGAACCACGAACCAATATTTAATCCCAAACTAGATAGTTCTGATTTAGATACTATCCAATTTTGATGTAGAGGTACTTGATCCCGGTATTTGATACTACTAAAATTTTATTTGATATTTGAATTTTATTGTTGATAGAATCCTCGACGTATCCCTCGGCCACTGTCGAAGATTTCCATCCTCCGTGGCGCTTCAAACTAAATATATCACCCCATGCATTAAAAAGGACACGGAAAAAAAAACTAAACTGGCTTAAAGATTATTAATCTTGAACCAACGATATGCTAGTTTCCCCATTCCGCAAATCTAGTCATACTTCTTTTCAAGAAAACCTTATCCTTAGAAGCTAAGAAAATTTATCTTTTATTTAAGATTTACCTAGTATTGAAATTAAGATTATAACTACACTCCAGACAATTCTAAATAAAATCTTGTTTCGAGTACTACTTATACTTATTTGTAAATTAGCAAATTATTGCATTAAGTATAGAAATTCTTTGTGTATATGTAATAATTACTTTATTCAAGTGTAATATCACCTACTATAAAATAAAGCCTCTTCTTACTTTTAGGTTAGTTACTAGATGCGCCGACTAGGTAGTTTATAAAATTATAAAGTTCTTTTGTTATCGTTTGTGCTTGTGATATGTGAAAATGGAGGATCTTGTTCAGGCATGGGAGATGACGATTTGATCCCAAAATTTCAAGGTAAGTTTAGCAATAATCCTACATTATTTGATGACATTGGTTGGAGGTTAGGGGCAAATGGAAATTAAAATTTTTAGCATGTCCCAACTCTATTATATTCATGTATGTTACCGGGCAAACCCGATTTTAGGGTAAACTAGTTTTTCCCCCATATCTCGGAATATTCACAGCCCTTCGAAATTGAAGACATAGTCACAGCTATTATTAAAGACATCAAGCCGAAAAAACTATATAGTTCTCACAAAATTCGGTAACGTCTTCCCTATGCTTTCGGAGGTTCGGGTTCGATCCTGTTAGAAACTCTTGTTTTGGTAAAATCTTTTCTTAATTTCCATTTACAATAGGTATGGAATTTTGAAATATCACCAGAATAACCCCGAATATGTTTAATACTTTTTAAACTAGATTAGCCAAACATCACCTACCAAATTATATGCTTTTCGTAATAAAAAATAAAATAATAGCTGTGTTAAAACCAGGAAAATCTAAATATTGGACAGCGGCATCGCTAATTATCGACCCATAGCACTCTTAGTTGTAAAATAAGCTCCTAAAACGACTTATTTTCAATAGAATGAAGGATACATCTTAGTTTCCACCAGTTGAACAGGCAGGTTTCATTCCTAAAATGCAGTTGCTGTAACCAAGTACTAGCAATTACATCTCACAATGAAGGAAATTTCCAACTTCAGCTTAAAAACCTCCATAGCTTTTGGGATTTAACAGCCGCTTATCGACACAGTCTGGAGAAGGTATGGTTTATAAATTACTTACAAGCACTTCCGATGTCAAAAATCTATATAGCGTCTCGAGTTATCAACAACATGCTAAGCAACCGATATATACTTATTTAAAGTCTTAATACACCAATTTCAAGTAAAAGTTTTAAAAAAGTTAAGAATACGACTTATTATTATATAAAAGCATTTATACTTCATTTAATAATAGTTTCTTCTGTTGCTAAAGGATTTATTCTCTTATTTAATATAAGTCTCTGACCTATCAATATACGCAATCTAGAAAATTTTGTTACGCAGACGATATAGCCATAGCAACGGAACACGAACGCTATTTAAAAACCCAGTGAAAAGTAACAAAGGATCTCAAATCCTTGAATGCCTATTGGAATAAAATGGAGACTTCAACCCAGTGCAAATAAGACAGAAAAGTGGCTACCTTCCATCTTAATAACAAGCTGGCGAATACTGAAATAAGCATCCAGTTTGGTAACACCACTCTGCGTAATAACACATATCCAAAATATCTGCGGATTACTCTAGACCGTACACTCTCATTTCGAAAACACCTAGAAAATGTTGCTGGAAAAATCAGAACACGAAACAACATTATACAAAAACTTTGTGGTACTTCATGGGGTGCAAAAGCAACAACACTTCTTAGAGAATTTGATAAAATAATAGCTACTCCAACGCTACCTGGTCATGAAACACTTCCTGCTTCACAGGTGAATAGACTTAAGTCGAGGAATCCTCCTTTGCGACAGCTGAACAGCTAAACAACTAAAAAGCAGTAACTACAATTCTCGAGAACAGTGGCTTCAGTTATGGAGATAAATGGCCGATGCGCACCTATACTCCTGGTTCAAAAATAACTATTGCCAGACACCGGGTACCGATCTAAACCGGAAAACATGGTCAACTTTAAATAGGATACGCTCTGGCCAAGGAAGATGTGCGGATTTCCTTTATAAGTGGGGAAAAATACCTTCCCCAGAATGTGATTGCGGATCCCCTCACCAAATCATCCATCACATAACTAGAGAGTGCAACCTACGCGCTTATGGTGAAGACTGGAGGGACTTTCTGGAGGCTTCTCCATCAGCTTTGGAATGGATAGGGCATCTAGATGTTAATATATAGTGTTCGTAAATACGTTTTTCTATGTTGTCTTTTTGTATAATATACTTTTTTATATTTACATTGTAATGTTTATCATTTACATTGTAGTTTATTTTATGCCTATGTCCAGAAACCGGTTGTGGGAGTGGAGCTTGGTTCCCTTTACGACAAGCAAAAACAATTTTCTTTTACTTTTATTTTTTTTTTTAATTTTTCTCTACTTTCGATTTTTCGAAATTAGAAAAAAATACACAGCTAAAGGCAAGAAAATATTGATATTTTAATAACACTCTACGACTGGTAGCATTTCTTGGACGAAGAGCTGCGTATTTTCGAAAAATCTCAATATAATTCAAATTTAACACTGTAAAGCACTGTGTCTCATGTTTGTTTTTGTATCGGGTACTTTAACAATCAAAATTTTGCTCTTTATCTTCTATGTTATCGAACGTCATTTTAGTAAGTTCACTCACGGCGGCAAGTACCAGAAATACCAAGTATTAAAACGACCTTTAACAGGAAATCGATGACGATGTTCAGTAATAAAAGAATTTACATTCATTTTCACGCTTTTTTTTGAAGCAATAATATAATAATAATAATTTTAATTTTAAAGAAACGAAACAATAATAATAATTTAGGGATATCCCGATTTTAATGTTTGTAGAAAAATGTTGTTTCCAACTCGTGCGCGAACTACTTTGGTGATCTCGACTATTTTTTCAGCTCGGCTACGCCTCGTTAAAAAAATTCAAGTATCGATCACCAAAGTAGCACTTCGCGCACTAGATGCAAAAATAACTATAACAGGTATTCCAATAAATAATGATAAATCCTGCAAACGGAAAATACTTTAAACCGTATCAACAATCGTAAAACTCTTTCAATTGCAAATCCATCTCCCGTTCTATCTCGGCTTTAAATCTTTGCGTTTTATGTTAACGGGTTTCGCGGGCCTTGCCTTTTATATCGCGCCAGTTAAATGCGCGGTTCAATTAATTTTAATTGTTATTGTTATTATTATTGCTTTACATGTGTTATTTTATCACGCAACGGCTATTTCAATTTTTTATAACCAATAGTCTAAAAAATCGTTCCTTATGAACAATAAAGTATGTTTTGACTGGGAATGCTATAAAAAATGCAATAAAAAAGTAATCAGCTGTGTATGATTTATGATTAAAGGCATTCTGATTCAGTATTTTTGATTAAAATGGGATTACAAACATTTATTCCAATAGCTCTTTATTTCAATGTGTTATTTCATATTCTACAAAGTTATTTGCTTAATTGGGTGAATTTTTTAAAATGCCTTATACCAGAAAGAATGTTTCACTAGTGATGGGCAAAACTGTTATTTTTAGATAACAGTTGAAACTGTTATAGTTATTTATAAAAAAAAACAGCTTAAAATAACAGCTTAAAAATAACAGGTTTCTTTATTTTATTGCTAAATATCTGAAAGAGTATGAGGCGGTCACCGCCGGGCGTATTAACGCAGTTGCAAGTTGCAACAATGACGTGCTCGGTGGTAGTATTTCCAGGGTGTCAAAACATTTCTAAATATCGATTGTTATCTAAAATACCTCTCTAAAAACGGTGGTTGTTTACAAATAAGCGCTGTTTACAAATTGCGATATAAAAAAAGCGAAAATGCCGCCACTCATCTATACCTATACATTCCGATCTACCTACGAGAAACTCTTAGCCCCTGCGAGAAACTCTTAGTTAAGCTTTTACTATTTGCGGTCAAAAAATAGCAATATAAGAAAATGTGTAGTATATTCTTCATAAGTAAACCAACTACACACTAGAGTTCGAATTAATTTTACACTTAAACTAGCGTGTATCCGCGACTTCGTTCGCATCGAATTAATCATTTGTAATGGCGATGATAAAGCAAAGCAAGAATTTCCATTAACATACAAACTGGATAAAATTTTCTTACATTTGCCAAAAATAAGCTTTAAACGTCGAGCAGTTTAAGCAGAATCGTGGTTAATCAATTACTCAACTTTTTGGAACACCCTGTATGATTTTTTAAAGAATTTCAAAAAATGTAAAAAAACAAAATAAATTATGCTTGTCCAAGCGTTTTCCCGAAAGACTAACCGTTTTTTAAATAACAAATATTGTAATATTTGAGGGGCGTTTTCACCCTCGTGGAATTTGAGATTCGAGAAACCCCTCCATTATCAAACCTCTACACCCCACAGTCAATCCATTTGCCAAAAATTAGTTTTAAACGTCAAGCAGTTTAAGCAGAATCGTGATTACTCAATGGTCATATTTTATGAAACACCCTGTATAAATTTATAAAAAATCTTAAAATATGTAAAACAACAAAATAAAATATCCGTGTTTAAGAGTTTTTCCGAAAAACTCACCGGTTTTTAAATAAAAAATATTCTAATATTTGAGGGTGGTTTCGCCCCCTTAGAATTCGAGTTTAGAAAAATCCCTTCTTATCGAACCTCTACACCCTAAAGTCAATCCGTTTTCCAAAAATCAGCTTTTTTCGTCAAAGGGCTTTAAGCAGGATCGTGATTAATCAATGACCAGATTTTTCAAAACACCCTTTATACATTTTTAAAAAAACTTAAAATATTATTCTCAAAATTTTTCAGAATAAATAAATATCTAAATATTGGAACTTAATAACGTACTGAAACATATACAGCGCCATAATATCTCGATCTCCGCCCGTTATGCTCGTAACAGGTTGAAAAACAATATATCTAAAACAACTGATGCGTTATTCTCCAACTTGTTTCGGACCTCCATCGACCGATGCAGCAGCGTGACTTTCCCACTACGATTATCTCGACCGACGCTCTGTTATGCTCGTAACAGGTTAAAAAAACAACGTATCTAAAATGACAGCTTATTTTCTATAGGTACGTTATTCTCCAACCCGTTGCGAGCCTCCATCGACAATCGACCGATGCAGCAGCGTTCATTTCCCACTCCTGTTATTTTGACAGCCAGGCGCTATGCCCGCAACTGCTTCAAAAAAAGCTGCTTCTTTTATATCCTATTATTTTTAAGCTGTTGCAAGCCCAACACGACCATCGACGGCATCAACCAATGCAGCTACGTTTGCCGCGCCGCGCTGTAGCACATACCCCACTCCGTTGTCCGTTGTTGTATCTCGCCGCCAGTATCGATGGTTGTCGAAATAACATGTTTTCCATCCATACTAGTTGTTTTTTTGGAATTGCTTCGAGCAGCATCGAATTTCGTGGCGGTGTAGAGCGCCGACTTCGTTTCACGAAGGTCGATCTCTGCGTGTCGTTATTTTATATCTGTTATTTTTTAAAAGTAGTAACGGTTGCTTTATGTTATTTCTAAATAATTGTTATAAAATAACAGATAGTTAAATAACAACCCATCATTAATGTTTACTTTAAAATATTTTAATACAGGATGAGCTTAAATATAATACAATAGGTAAAATTCTTTTTTTAAATTTTGATTCGGGAGAATATCCGGGAAAGTTGAGTTATTGAATGTTATTGCAGATTACAGTTGAGGGTTGGAACCTTTGGTGTTACACAGCAAAATAAAAACACTAAATCACCACAATACACCAAAACACTTTTACTTTTACACTGGACGCGCGTTTCGCTAACCATGTTAGCATCATCAGCAGATGATTATAAACTGGTTTAAATCACCACAATACACCAAAACATTTTTACTTTTACACTGGACGCGCGTTTCGCTAACCATGTTAGCATCATCAGCAGATGATTATAAACTGTTTAAACCAGTTTATAATCATCTGCTGATGATGCTAACATGGTTAGCGAAACGCGCGTCCAGTGTAAAAGTAAAAGTGTTTTGGTGTATTGTGGTGATTTAGTATTATTGCACTCAACATCTCCCTAATTACGTCGTCTTTACGCGTTCACATTTTTCGGCAATTTTATTAACATTTGAAATTGTCACAACACAACACGATGCTTAGTTCGAATTATTTTTCACTTATTTTTTACTACCCGAAACAGCGTTACATCACACTGATCACACAAACCTCGTACCTGAGTGTTTTATAGTCTCAATAACTACACTAGCAAACAACTGAAATATTTAAATGTTATGACAAAGCCACGGTGTCAATATTAATTTAATGCGATCAACATGAACTGTAGCCGGGACGGCATGAAATACATAGCGAAAATTTCTGATTTCTACCGTAGAGAGCGCTGCGGTCGGAATTTTTGAAATCAACTGAAGTCCACCAAGAAGAAGTTAAAACATTATACAAATACTATTGCAATTTTGTCTAGATACACAAGCTTTAAACATGTTTTGAAAATCAGTTTATTACATTTTCCGTTATTTTTAAAATAGAAAAAAAGTGAAGTCTAATAAATACCATTCCTCCTGACACTCAAAATATAAAACAGTTTGTCGATTCAGTTCATATAATATCTACTATGATATGCTACCAAAAGCATAGCAACAGACGAATTAATTTTCAATTTTGAACAGATGTGAATAGAATGAATTGAAGTTATTTTCATTAAAATTGTCGACATTCAAGCTGCATAGCGAACTTTTACAATTTTCAATTAAATTTACACTATCGACACGTGTAAACTGCCCATTGAATATATAGAAAATTGAGAAACACGGTTAATTACATACCGAGAATTCATATTAACTTCAGGATTTGCTGAAAATAAAAGTGAATGGATAATGACAAAATTCGCCAACACAACAGATTTAAAACAATTAATGCTTTATTGTAGTTTATCACATGTCATCGGGCAGTATATTTGGAATAATAAAAAAAGGCTCCATGTGTTTTACCTTTAACAATTAATCAGTAAAATATAGTTACACTAACCGGTAAGGGAAATGGACATCTTATAATTTTCTTGTATTTTAAAGGTTAAAATATTTTGTTCTAGTGGGCTGATTTCGTTGATTTTTTAAGCAATTTGCAGCTATATTAAATCTTATATCTGTCTATATACCAGGGCAAACAAAATGTTGCTATTTTTGCCAAAGTTAAGGAATACAAAGTAAGAAATATAAAACCCGCTTTATGATGATGGTGCATCTTTTCTCGATAATTTGTTTTTTGATTCATCACAATAGCCATTTTTGTCGTCGATATTGGCTTTTAAACAAGACTGTAACAATTAATCCCATTTTTGACCTTCGTTTTTGTCCCTCATCAACACAACCTATGATTTAGTGTTCTTAGAATGTTCTAGAATTCTTTTTGTAATGTCACTGTCACTGTAACTGAAAAGTTACATTATTATCTTTTGTTAGCAGTAACTGCCAACGGAAAATAATATTATAACTTTATCCTAGTAGTGGCATTAGAAAAACAATAAAATTCATTTCATAAGTATATTGATAAGGGAAATTGGTCAAAGAATGCATAGAGAAGCTGATTAAATTAGGCAAAGAAAACAAAGTCCTCCTACACTGGGTGCCTGCTCACCAAGGGATAGAAGGCAATGAAAAAGCAAATAATCTAGCTAGGAAAGGAGCGAACACTCCACTAACTGGACCAGAACCGTTCTGCTTTCCAAGTGGTAACCAACTCAAGGCGGAACTCAAGAACTTGGAAGATTCCATCCGCAACCTGGAATGGAAATCTTGCAATGGTCTAAGACACTCGAAGAAGTTTCTGAGGGCTTATGATCAAGGAAAATCACAGATCTTCCTGGGTCTGAGTAAGAACAATCTTCGGATTGTCACGGGGTTTTTAACAGGACACTGTCTCCTCAATGAACACCTCAGTAGATTGAAACTAAGAAGAAACGGCGAATGCAGATTCTGTGGGGAAGATGGGGAAACACCAGTGCACCTCATCACTGAGTGCGCCGAGACGACAACCATTCGTGCCATGAATTTTGGTACGACTGATATTGGAGATGGAGAACTACCCTCTATAAAACCGTCCCAGATACTGGCTTTTGTCAAAGCCCTGGGACTGTATGATGAGTTATGATTCAAGAAAGGGGGACACAATGGATCTGTAAGGTCGAAGTGATTAACCCCCCTCCCACTCATTCTAAATTCTAATTCTAAAATATTG
The DNA here is from genome assembly GCF_002938485.1 of Sitophilus oryzae. Classification (NCBI taxonomy): domain Eukaryota; kingdom Metazoa; phylum Arthropoda; class Insecta; order Coleoptera; family Curculionidae; genus Sitophilus; species Sitophilus oryzae. The sequence goes on along the minus strand of NW_022147242.1, from coordinate 71,158 downwards.
ATAAAGACCAAAACCGAAGGCATGTTTTTAGTGCTAGAAGTTGCTGTAAGCCGTTACTGTCTTCTTCAAAAGAGAATATCTGCCATAAAAATAAAGCCTATGGAGATGAACCAACAAACAAACTATCGAGAAAAGATAAACCTTGACGATAAGGTGGGAGATTTAATTTTCATTTTGAAAATAGGCGTTAAAATCAAATAAATTAGCAATAAATTGTTAAAAAAGCTTTATAGATAAACCTTGACGATAAGGTGGGAAATTTAATTTTCATTTTGAAAATAGGCGTTAAAATCAAATAAATTAGCAATAAATTGTTAAAAAAGCTTTATAGATAAACCTTGACGATAAGGTGGGAAATTTAATTTTCATTTTGAAAATAGACGTTAAAATCAAATAAATTAGCAATAAATTGTTAAAAAAACTTTATAGATAAACCTTGACGATAAGGTTGGAAATTTAATTTTCATTTTGGAAATAGGCGTTAAAATCAAATAAATTAGCTATAAATTGTTAAAAAAGCTTTATTTATATCATGTTAGTCTAATATCTGGCTGCAGGATTATTACGCTCATCATATTTTTAATCAAAACCTAGTTTTTACGTATATTTATGAATAGAAGAATACACTTTTAACAGGGTGCCCATCAAAAAGTTGCCTCAAATAGGGGTTGCCAAGATTCAAATATTTTCCTACTACTTTATAGGGCTACGGCAACAATTCATCGGGAATCTGTAGCCCCTATATATTAAAAAACCTAGGAATTTTGGAAGTTTAAACCTAAAGTATGTATTAGGATGTATTTATGGAAAATACTTTAACTTCTACAGGGTGGCTCAAAAAAGTGTGAGTGGATCGGGATGTGTTTTTTTAAATGACTAACCAAACACCCTATATATTATTGCTTTTTTGGCTTCCTTTCTGATCACTTTACATAAACCTGAGATATTATTAAATATGTTCTGATAGTTTAATAAATTTAAATGATTAAATAAATAATAATTTAAAATTAATAAATAAATATGAAACATATTTATTTCAGCCTTTTAAAAAAAATAGTAAAAATACAAAAAATGTCCTGAAATCAAAACTATACTAGGTATTTACTATAGTTGGTCTGTACTTTCGTCGATTACTACTGAAAATTCGTCGATTCTAAAAAAACCGAGCAATGTCCATACCACTCAAGTCGCTACTAATGCCAAATTGTGCTATACTGCTAATGGCACTAATGCGATCGCTTTGTACACAACAATGCCATATCTTTTTTTGGGAAATCTTAAACACATTTGCTTTTTCGAATTTCGATCACCTTTTTCATGCTAATACCCCATCGTGCGCGGTGTTAAAAGTGTAGTCCCCTATTCATAAATATATATATATATATATATATATATATATATATATATATATATATATATATATATATATATATATATATATATATATATATATATATATATATATATATATATATATATATATATATATGTAATAATATAAGTAAAAATTAGGTTTTAATTAAAAATATGATGAGCCTAATAATCCTGCAACCGAACCCTGTACTATGTGGTGTTCGCTTAGAAACATCAAAGATATAATAGCCAAATTCTGAGCAATTTATTGATTTATATTTGGTTGGATTAAAAAAGCCTCTTTTATTTTTCATTTATAGGTTATCAGTTCTTTTATTATACCTAATTATTACATTGTTATAAAGTTTACTCCTTTCCCAAAAAAATATCTGAAAGTCATGATATTTTGTTGCTCAATGTTTATTGCTTTTGTGTAGGTCAAAAAGGATTGTATGTTTTCTGTTTTAAGCGATGTTCGTTTGTTATATTGTTATTACTTTTTCTGCTTCAACAGTAACATAAATAATAAATTTAAACTTGTTATGATCTTCAATGGAAGAATGTTTGTTTTTATTTTGTTTACTAGACGTTCATACGACTATTGCAGGCGTATTTATTATATTACAGTTATGCAAAATAGTTATTTTTTGTTTCTCTACGTAGTCCCACAATTGTTTTTATAATACGTATGCAAATACGACTCATTTAACATAAGATATAATGGTTTTCTTGTTCGCAGATTTTAATCTGGGCCAAATAAACATTATAAACAATAAACGACTGCGACATTTTTATTCTAATCACGACAGCCTTATCGCTGGTTGCCGTCGGAATTTAATAAATGTATTGCATAAAATTGATCGGGTTCGATATGTTATAGGAGAAGCAATTGTTTTCGTATTGAATATTGATGAGATTTCGATTTTTCTATGGGCGTTCGTTGAATTCAAAATGAATTAAAAAAATGGGCGTATGCTGCTTGATATGATCGTCATAATCCTTGCGTAAATCAAGGTGTATGTAAATCCGGACACAATGCCTTACCAGATTTATATCATCATTATCATCATTTTCAAGCTTATTCAACCATTTCCAATTATGGTGTAGCATCCCTCACATACTCTCTTTGTAGATAAGCCCAGTCTTGTCTATTGTTAGCTATGCGGGCCCATTTTATCCCTGCCAATTACCTAATATCATGGTCCCATCTCAGGTTCGGTCTTCTTCTAGATCCTCGTGGGTACAGTGATGTAATTTTTGTGGTCCATTTGTTGTCCGTTCTTCTTGCCAGGTGTCCTGCCCATTGCCATTTGAGGGATTTGACTCTGTATATGACATCTATTACCTGGGTCTTTTGTATCCACTCTATTCTTTTACGGTCTCTCTTGGTTATTCCAGCATATTTCATTCCATTGAGCATTGTGCGACCTGCAGTTTCCTTATGGTGGTGTCCGTTTTCAGTGTTCAGGTTTCGCATACATAGGTCATGACTGGTAGTACACATTGGTGGAATGTTTTCTTCTTTAGATAGAGTGGCATTGTAAATTTGAATATGATTGAGTTTCTTCCATAGTACCCCATGCTAACTTAATTCTTCTGTTGATTTATGGTAGTAAAAATCCCGAGCTGTGTATTAAACTTACGTGCATAGAAAGCCCACTGTGAACTTTTGGTTTTAACTGTGTCTTTTAGAATCTATTTATCAGAGCAAGTAAAAAATATGAGCTGTTTCAAAGACAATTTAACATGCTTTAATAGTATAAATTTATCAAGAGTACTTATCGTAGCGTAGCAACGGCAAAACAAATGAAAGGTATTTGTGTTGTGGTGACAATAAAAATAACAAACTTGTTAAATATTGCAATTACTACCTTTGTAATCGAAATTTTCACATTGTTCTTTTATTCTTTGATTAGTTGTGTTTCATTGTTTGATTAGTGTTTCAATTAATGCATACATCACCGGGAAAAGCCGCCTAATTAATCGCTTTAATCGAAAATGGACTTAAACAGAGAGCTGTAGCTCGGCAACTACATATGACACGCGGAACGGTTCGAAGAATGTGTGAACGATATGAGGAGACTCTATCCTTTCTTACGTGACCTGGAACTGGTAGAAAGAGATATACAACGGATCGTGATGACCGCTTTATTGTGTCAACAATGTTAAGAAATCGGCTACTCAGGTGCAACAACAGCTCCGTGAAACACGAGGAGTGACTATTAGTCAGTGGACAGTAAGACGAAGATTGAAGGAAAGTAACATGATCCCCAAAACACTCGCAATTGGTCCAAAACTTACCCCAGCTCATCGTCAAGCACGCCTGCGTTTTGCACGGGAACATCTGAATTGGACACTAGAACAATGGGAATCTGTTTTATTCTCAGATGAGACCAGGATATGCCTCTATGGCATTGACCGAAGAAGAAAAGTGTACCGGAGGCCAGGTGAGCGATTCGCAGAATGCTGCATTGAGGAGCGGATTGCTTATTGGTTCGGTTGCTTATTGGTGGTTCCTGCATGATCTGGGGTGCAATTTATATGACTACGCGAACCGACCCGGTTTTCATCCGTTGGGGCGACTGTCGCGTCCGCACGGGAGAGGAGGTTTAACTGGTGCTATGTATATTGAGGAGATTTTAGCAGTTCATGTGGTACCTTACGTCGACTACATTGAAACGAATTCACTTTTCTGCATGACAATGCGAGGGCACACACATCAAAAATCTTACACTATTACATTTCGGAAGTCGGTTTTCGAGTTATGGAATGGCCAGCATGCAGTCCAGACTTAAACCCGATAGAACATATATGGGATGAGCTAAAACGAAGAATCGAATCTAAATTCCGGAAACATGTCGCTCCCCTTGCTTTTTTGAAGCATTAAAATTTAAATTAAACATCTTAAAGATTGTGAGTTATTCCCTTACCCGCCTTCAAAGGTTTTGCTTTGATAATATGTACGCACACTGGGTTAGAGAACGTTTAGTTTTGAAATAAATAATAACATACCTCTTAATAATAAAAAACAATAATTTGTTTCATGCATTAATTTAATAATTTTAATCCAAAGAAACCAAAATACAAATTAATATCTCTAAACTCTTTTCAAAGAATATGAAATTGTCTTTTAAACAGCATATATTTTTTCTTAATCTGACAAATAGATTCTAAAAAATATAAAGTTAACTTCAAAAGTTTGCCTTGGGCCGATTTCTATGCACGCAAGTGTAGTTGTCCCAAATACAGAGGATGGGGAAGTGGAAACCGGTCCGGGAGAAACACGCAACCGGCCCAAATCCACAAAAACAAAATGACCATAACGAAGAAACATATTTTATTTATTAATATATAAGTAAGGGTGTTTTTCGCTCGTGCGAAAAAGCTCTTTGCCTCCGGTTTTAAAAAAAAATTAAATTGTCTTGATCAAAATTTTCGTAAAGACCAATATTGGGTCGGACATCTGAATTTTTACTACAAAATGGCTCAGTTTCACGGAGTTCTACTGCTTTATTTCCATTATCGATAACGGTAATTTGGTCTTGAATAGGCTACGATTTTGAGTCACGATTTTGAGAAAATTTAAGACTTCCTGATTCATTCAGTTCAGCCTTTGGTTCAGCTGACCCAATCCTCTTTGAAATACATTACTTTTAGCTTTTCGGATATATACTTTCTTACACATTGTAGAAAAAAATTATCTCTTTTCTGCTACAGCAACAGCCTCCTCGCGTACATGTGTTTTTAACCGAATGAACCGCGGTCGCCATTAAAACTGCAGCATTTTTTAGGTTATTATATAGTTCTTATCACAGAACATTTCCTTTATACTTTTCTACATTTGGCATCTTGTATGATAATGCCATGACAAACAAAAAAAGAACTAGGCAGTGGATATAAATATGTTCTGATGTAATGCTATGTTACAGTCCATAATAAGGATATTTCGATTTTCGAGACATTTCGATATTTTATTATCTAATCTAATTCAAACCTTATTTAACTCTTCTCTGCTGTCTCAGTAATTGTTAGCAAATTCATTTTTGCAACATTTTAAGGAACAATTTAGACTTGGCTTTTAGTTCTCAGACTTGGCTTTTAGTCCGTCCCCAATTCAAGCCAAAAACCTAGATATGTTTTCTCCGTCAACCGCAGAGTTCGCGTTAAATTCGTCTACCTTTTTACAAAGGGGAGCTCAAAAAATATTGCACCGGGGCCTCCAGTTGTCAATCTACACTACCGTATTCTTAGTATACATTTAGATCAAGACTATTTAAATTTCCCTAATGCTATTCATTCTTTTTTTTTTTGCTGTCAGTCAGTCATATTTATTAGATATTAATAAAAGAATAGTGTATAAAACTATACAGGGTGAGTCTTAATAAGTGCAAATATTTTCAGGGGTGGTATATTTCGATCCCAGGAACACGTCTATGAGGTTTTTTTGCAAAAAATATGTTAAAAATAGAGTATTTTCTTTTAAAATTTCCTGTATATTTTAGCAAACTTTTTAGAACTTCCTGTTCACCGCAAATTTTTCCCCGGTATAGTTTCTTAATCTCTGGTATTACGGCACTAAAAGAGATGCAAATACCGAAAAATTGAGGTGGCTCAAATTTTTTTAAAAATATATTTTTTTAAATTTCCAAACTTTAATAACTAATAATAATTGGACTTATTTGAAACTCGAAAGAGAGAATAAAATAAACATAATATATTATGTTTATTTTATTGAGATCTACCAACCCTGAAAATATTTGCACTTATAGACTCACCTTATATAATAAAAATTTTCAAACCGTCGCGCGTCGCGTCCCAGAGAAAGACATTTTACAATAGTTATTTTACAAATTGGTGTTTATGTTTAAAAGCAACTGACGATTATACTGACGCAAATTGATTAGTTAGTTATGGAGTCACTAAGGATCTTACGTCACTTTAGTTAGAAGATTAACTTTTTAATTTTTGCTAATCCAATCTTTTTTGAGCTCTTATCGGGACCGGCCCACCGGCCCATCTTTCCACCGGCCCACCGGGAATTTTCCCGTTTTCCCATATGGCCCATCCACCCCTGCCCAAATATATATATTCTTCTACTATTTCCAGTGTTGTATTATTTATTAGAATGTCTTTTCTTTCCACTAGTTCGTTGTACCAGATTTATAATCTTCTTATCACGCCCTCTCCTGCCGAAGGTTGGCGATCCAAATGGCAATTGTGGCTCTGGAAACTGCAGGCCGGAAGATTTCCGCAGACGAGCGTTCAAACCATCTCCTCAAATCTTTTAGCCATGAGTTCTGGCGTCTTCCTACTGATCTTTTCCCTTGCACTTTGCCCTCTATTATGAGGCGCAGTATTTCGTATCTACCACCTCTCATCACATGACCCAGGTATTGCATTTTTCTTTCCTTGATGGTGTTCAGTATCTCTTTTTGTTTCTGCATGCGCTGCAGTAGTTCATTGTTGGTGATCCTTTGTACCCATGAGATTCGCAGCATCCGTCTGTATATATACATTTCGAAGGCTTCTATTCTCTTCTCGGTCTGTGAATCCAGTGTCCAGCTCTCACATCCATAGAGTAACAGAGAAGACGTAGCATCTGGCCACTCGAGTTCTGAGATCCGCACTGAGGTCTCTTCTTGTAAAAAATGATTTCATTCTCACGAAGATTTTTCTCGCTTGCTCAATTCTTGAAAATATTTCTCTTTTCGGGTCGCACTGACTATTGATGTTAGCTCCTAAATACTTTATTGAGGTCACTTGTTCGATTGTTTGTCCCTTGACACGCAGGTGTGCATTTATTGAGTCTTAGAAAAAACCAATAGCTTGATCTTGGAGACATTGAGATGCAGTCCAAACATCTCACTATAGTGGACTACGGAATCTATAATGCTTTGCAGTTCTTGTATATCGTTGGCTATTATAACCGTATCATCGGCATATCTGATATTGTTTATTGGGATTCCATTGAACTTGATTCCGCCCTGGATTCGATCCAGTGCTTCTCTAAATATAGTCTCCGAGTACAGGTTAAACAGGAGCGGAGACAAGACGCAACCCTGCCAAACACCCCGTCTGATTTGTATATATTCCGATGTTGACTGCTTCATCTCAACTACCGCCGTTTGATGCCAATAAAGTTCTGATATGAAACGTAGGTCTTGTTCGTCAACTCCGGTTGTTCTTAGAATTTTGATCATCTTCTGATGATTAACACAGTCGAACGCCTTACGATAGTCTATGAAGCATGCAAATACATTCACATTCATGTCTCTACACCTCTGTGTCATTACATTTAGGGAGAAGAGTGCTTCACGCGTTCCGAGTCCGTTTCTGAAGCCAAACTGGGTATTGTCCATCTGATTTTCGCACTTCTTGTAGATTCGAGTGTGGATGATTCTAAGAAAGGTTTTGAGGACATGGGACATAAGATTTATCATCCGATAGTCATCACATTGTGAGGCGTTGGGTTTCTTTGGCAGGGTTACGAATGTTGATTTAAGCCAATCTGACGGTATTTTGCTTGAGCTATATAATTTGTTAAATAATGCTGTTACCAAATCTAGACTTCTGCTTTCGTTATCTGCAATGAGTTTAAGTATTTCAACGTTTATTTTATCGGGACCGGTAGCTTTTCCGCTTTTCTACGCTTTTATTGCATGAACAACTTCGTCTTTGGTTATTGCTGGAGCCTTATCATTCAGTATGTGATCTATCGGTGGTGGGGAACAGGGACTGTCATCATTAAAAAGTGTTTCGATATATTCTTTCCATCTCACAAGCTTAGCCTTTACTCCTAGAATTATCTCGTTGTTATCGTTTCTTAGGATTGTTTCTTGGTGTTTTCTGTGTCTGTTTGTAAATTCTTTCACTTTTTTATGAACATTGAAGGTGTCATACTTTGCTTGTAGTTGCTCTATTTCTTGACATTTTGTTGACATCCAGATCTCTTTCTCTTCCCGGCACTTTTTCCTACTGGTCCCATTTAAACGTTTGTATTCTATCGGGTTTGCCTTCTGCTTCCGTCTGTCATCCATGAGGTCTAGTATTTCCTGTGTCATCCATTCCTGCTTTTTGTTGGTTGCCGTGAATCCAATATCTTTTTCCTGGATATTTGTTATTCTAGTTCTTAAATCATTCCATGTCTTTTCGACATCCTCTTCCCGTACAGGTACCTCTACCATTTCTAGTTCTTTTTCGATCTTAGAACTGATCTCTTTCTTTTTCTCGGGGTTGTTCAATAGTGCGATGTCTATTTTCTTTGCCGTTTTTTCTCTTTTAACTCTCAAGAATCTCTTGGCCTAAAGTCCAGCACGACAGGGTTGTGGTGACTGCCGATGTCTGCTCCAGGGTAGGTTCTTGTTGACTTCATATACCTTTTGAAGCTTAGGCCGAGCAAAATGAAATCAATCTGATTCCTGACAATTTTTTCCTCCCTATCTGCAGGTGACCTCCAGGTGTACAGTCTTCTGGGGTGCTGTTTAAAAAAGGTGTTAGCGATTAAGAGGTTATTCTCTACACAGAATTGCACAAGTCTATCTCCCCTACCGTTCCTTTCGCCCAGACAGATTTATATACTTTGCATAAAACTAAAAATTATGTCAATATTCAGATAAATTTTTCACTACTAGTTGCTTCGAATATAAAGATAAATAATCATGATCCAGTTGCACACTCGGATGTAGCTGTAAATCAAATAAATGATACAGATAAATTTTTGACTCTGACGTATACACATCTCCGTATTTTTATTTCGCTCATCTGCTATTTAAGCGCACTAAAATTCTGTATATTTATCTTGCTGTCACTATATCTCTTATTATTTATATTATTTTATACGCAATTTTTATATTTTGCGTCAAAGACATCGGATATTAAAATTAAAAGAACCTTATAACTAGCGATGGGAACTATCGAATGAATTAGACTATCGAATGGTTACTGAATGAATGATTTCAACTATCGAATGGTTTCATTCGAAAAAATCATTCATTCATTTGTATACTAAAGCATATGTGACAACCTCGCCGTGCGACTAAAGCCACGACTATCGAATGCTTTTGATAAATGAAATTTAGTATTCCTTTGATTTTTGTGTGCGTCAGTGCATTATTAGTTCTTCCAAATTTTTATAACTTGCCTTCTAAATACTGTGCTATTTTTGCGTTTATTAAAATATTTAAAATACTAAAGTAGTAGTGTTTTTTTTTAAATTGACGATTCTGTGCGTGTGCAGGTTGTCAAAATTTTTCCGAAAATTTGTGTGATTTTCCGATCTTTCAATTATTTAATTTTATGCGGTATATGGTCTATTTTTTTAATGGAAAATTTTGAGAAGTAACAATTTTTCAGAGAGATGAGGTGAACTTAAAAATACATATGTATTTGTATTTTAGATGTTTTAGTAATATGAATTAGTTGAACTTAATAATCATATTTAAGTAATGTGGTAATGTGGTTATCGAAGTAAAAAAAAAGTAAATGGTTATCAAGTCAAATTTTGGGATGAGAAAATTAAACTGATTGATTAAAGTTTTACACGTGCCAATTTAAAAAAAGTTAACGATATTTGTATTTTGTTTATGCTAATTCTCTTACATGTAGATTAGATTTTTGCGAAGAAATATTTCATTTATTTTTTAAAGTAAATGCCAGTAAAAGCAAATACTATTTTTAAATACTAATACAAAGTAATAAAATGTAATACACATATATAATTTTGATTTCTAATTTTTTATTTATATTTTTCTTCTATTACACAGAAAATTAATAAATATGTTTATATTTCATGATTTTAAAATTTGTTGTTAATATAACAAATTAGTTCTGTAATTATTATTATATAATAAACCAACGTTGCCACAAAAAATTTAGACTATATTATTTTTAAATAGGATTTAATATAGATAATTTTGACTTCTAATTTGTTGTTTATATTTTGCTACTACTTAAAAAAATGTTTATATTAAATGATTTTAAATTTTGGTGTTAATAGGTATAACAAATTATTACTGTTATTATTATTTATTAAACCAGTTTTGCTTAAAAACATTAAAAATCATTTTCGTACATCCAAAATAAAAAGTATTATTGAAGTGTAACAACAGAATATTAATAAAAAAATGCAAAATATATAGTCATACTATCCCTAACTAACTATAATAATAAGAATAGTATTCTTTGCTAATACCAACTAATACGAATATACGGCAACAGCGCCGTTCATAATGTATTTTTGTGTAAATACTAGCCCCTCAATAAAAAAAATAATATGTCCTTATCTTTATCTGACTCAAAATCAAAGATGCCGGCCTTTTTCATACCATTGCCACCGACCGCTGTCGGGTTTCTAGGAAAGATACCTACGTCGCCGGGCGACAACTAAAATCCAGTTTATATTTTACTATAATCGATCCTGACGAATAAATGAATTTTACAAATGAATGAATTTTATAAATGAATGGTTTTTGCTACCGAATTAATATATTTCAAGGCAGATGACGCATCTATTCGATATTTTTATTCGAATAGTTTTCGACGAATGTTTTCTTACTAGCTATCGAATTATTCGAATGAATTGCAACTATCGAATGTTTCGATAGTATTCATTCGATAGTTCCCACTACTAGTTATAACTCTCAAAATGCTATACAGGACTATTCACCACAGAGTGACACGGAGTATTGTAGCTAAACAATTAGATTTTTACAAATTATAAGTTTTGGGTTCGTTGAAGGGCTATTAGAGCTGCAATTTACAATACTACAAATATTTTTACAAGATACAGAGTGTCCCATATAAATATGAAATGTTATAGTTGTATTTTTTTAAATGGAATACCATGTATATTATTTTATTTTTAGATTCTACGATCTAAATCAAAAAGTAAATTTGATTAAAGTTTATCACACTTAAACCTTGCCGTTTTTGAAATATATTCAATTTTGTGAAATTGTAGTAAAAATTTTACGGCCGACCCCGGCCTAGTTGCCGGGGTCGGAAATTTTAGACTTCTCTGTCTCTTCTGTCTTTGTTTGACACATTGGAATGTTTGATACACTTCCAACGAGTATTTATGAATGAGATGTTCGGTCTATCTTTATAATGTCTTTGGGCTTAACACGACAGGATCGGGCTAAGTCTGAGGCAGATTTCTGAAATACATTATACAGGGTTGCTCACCGCAAATTGTTTGTTGTTTTTACAAATTGTAAGTATTGGGTTCGTTGAAAAACTAATATATAAGCTATAAGCTATAATTTAAAAATATTTTTACAAGATACAGAGTGACCCAAATAAATAAAAAATATCAAAGTTGTGTTTTTTTAAATGGAACACCCTGTATATTATTACATTTTTAGTTTCTACGATTAAAATAAAGGCAATTTTGATTAAGGTTTATTGCACTTAAACCTTACCGTTTTTGAAATATTTTCAATTTTGTGAAACTGCAATAAAAAATTTAAGGCTTCATTTCTCCAAGGGTATGAAAGTTTTTAATGCTCAATATTTAGTGAAGTTTATTTATTGATTAGATATTGTGTTGCTATAATAAAAACAATACTACCTTATACAGAATGTCTAAATTTTATATAATTACTAGCTTTAAACGGCAATAACTTGTTTAATTTAAATGGAATACCCTGTATATTTTACGAGAATCAGATGGACAATTTATTGTGTATGAAATTGTATCATACAATTTTTACCTATCTCTTCAAGTTTCCATAGAAAATGCATTTTCTTTTAATTTAGACCTCATTTATCAATATTTTATTTCACTTTTATTTACACCATACGACACCATATATAACTTGTTTAGTTTAAATGGAACACCCTGTATAAATATACAGGTAAAATTAACAGAATCATATGCACAATTTAATTGTTTATCAAATTGTATTATACCATTTTTTTGCCTATCTCGTCAAGTTTCCGTAGAAAATGCATTTTTTGTAATTTAGAACTTATTTTTATACCCATGGAATACTGACATTTTAGATTATTTTTAAAGATGTATCAAATTTTTAAAGAGTACAGATACTAATATTGTCAATATATTTCGTTTATTTCATTAAAAAATATTAAAAAAACATGTTTAAATATTTGTTAAAGAGGACCAATTAATATGATTCCAGTATTCAAACTACATTAATTGACTGTTTGCGTTGATTAATAATAATTGCTCCAAATACTAAAAAACTGAATTTTGTATGTGTATTGGACAGTGTGGTAAGAAGTAACACATTAAAAATGATATTTTTTTTTGGCAAATGCTTATTTATAACAACAGAGACGTTTATTTTCCTAACTTATTATTATATTGATTTCTGATTCAAATCCACATTTATTTAGAATAATTTATTAACGAACACAATTAAGTATGTAATTAATTAGTATTTGGGCGGAAATAATGGGTGGTATTTAATTAATGGCCTACTCTTTATAAAGATTTAAATAGTTTTCTTTTTACATACAAATGGGTTAGTAATATTATAATTTTGCTAACAACGATAATATTACTAGCCTGTACATTTTGTACATTTGTTGCTTTAAAAACAATGTAAAATGTCAATATTCCATAGGTAAATTGATAAATGAGGTGTAAATTACAAGAAAATGTCTTTTATACGAAAACTTGAAGATATAGGTAAAATATGGTGTGACACAATTTGATAGACAATTAAATTGTGCATCTGATTGTCGTAAAATATACAGGATGTTCCATTTAAATTAAATAAGTTATTGTCGTTTAAAGTTAGTAATTATTTAAAATTTAGACATTCTGTATAAGGTAGTATTGTTTTTATTATAGCAACACAATATCTAATCAATAAATAAACTTCACTAAATATTAAGCATTAAAAACTTTCATACCCTTGGGGAAATGAAGCCTTAAATTTTTTATTGCAGTTTCACAAAATTGAAAATATTTCAAAAACGGTAAGGTTTAAGTGTAATAAACCATAATCAAAATTGCCTTTATTTTAATCGTAGAAACTAAAAATGTAATAATATACAGGGTGTTCCATTTAAAAAACACAACTTTGATATTTTTTATTTATTTGGGTCACTCTGGAAAAAAACCTTATTTTTGCGTTAAAACCTTATAATTGCGTTTATGTCATCAAGGAGACCGAAATCGACAAAATATCAAGAGACAATTTTTAATCGGCATTAAACTGCTTAAGGTACACTGTATCCGTGTGAGTGTATCCTTACTCTATTTCGCTAACAAGAGAAAAAGAAGCCAGTGGCGCACATGCTGTTTTTAGAAAAATACTGCACTAATAACCGATATGCACGTCCCTGGTAAATATGTCGACAATTTTTTAGCCTTAAAATATGTCGCATTTCTAGTAACTTTTACCGTCAAAATTTCATTCGAAACGCTAAAAGTACTTGGAAGAAAATGATATTAAATCAAAGAAATATTAAGACTTTGACACCCTGTAGCTAGGAAACAAAGCAGAATTGGACCTATGTTGATAGTATATACCTATGTGTATAGTGTGAATTATTATAAGGAACACCCGTGTATAAACATTTAAAACTCGGTCTCATCATTAATATAACTCATATTATAGCTTGTTATATCCAGTTACGTTAGTACAACAAAGTTTGTCTCATTGTAATATACTTTTTCGTTTCATTACTGAAAGCTGTATTTTCCATTTCTTTTTTTGAAATTATTATCCTCGTTTTTCTAAAATTGATAGTCTAGCGTTTCTCGCTTAACCCAATTCAATATTTACAAATTTATTAAATTTACTTTCTGCCGTTTCATCCATCAGCAACTGCGAGAATCTACCTGAAAAATTGTTTTTCTTTTCATCTTGTTTGCTCGTCGGTGCTTCACTTAAAATTTAATATCTCCATTAGAGCTTTCACAAACAGAAACAACGAAAAAATAAACTGGATTTCAGAGATAAAGGTCTTAGGTAAATCTTAATAGTATGATGTCTTAGCTCTATGTATAATTAATGAGGTTATACTGTTTGCTTTTTGAAAAAGAAGAGGCTGATTTAGTGTTATAGCAAAAGGGTTTTCCTTTTCTTCCCTCTTCTTTTCGGAGAAAAACCTTTAACATGAATAGAAATATGAAATATTTAGTAACCTATATTTTTTTACTACAAGCTCAAATTAATGAACTAAATCTTTGGATTGGAAAAAGATATCCAGATGTGGTTTTTGCTGATTTTTTAAGTTTTTATTCCTCTGTGCTCTCATCACAGATTATACAGATTATAATCTTTGTTTTTTCTTTATTGTTTTTCGTGGTTCCAATTTTCGGAATCGGGCACTAGTTAGGTGACTAGTTTGCGCACATAGCACGCCCACTTATGGCCTCTAAAATTGTGCACAGCGCCTGACCGGCACAGTTATTAGAGAGATATCGGAAAACCGAATAGCGTCATCCAGTATTTACGCGTACCTTATCATGGTTACGATATGCGCGAGTCAATTTTTAACGCAACACCCGCTAATAACGTTACCGCCTGACGTTGCGGATCAATTACACCAAGCGCTCTTTCTAAATAACCTCTCATAACGTTTAAAAATTGCTTAAATGGGCATGTGCGGGTATTTGACAACCGGAGCCGGCCGGCGAGATATTTTAGATTATGTTGAAATTGTTTTGAATTATTGCTTTAGTTTTATTAGGTAATTTAACATTTAAGTAGCTGGGATTAGTTTTAATTAAATAAATATGGCCCAAAATATGAATTCCACCTATAACCAATACTAAAGAACCTAGTGCTGTAAACCTAAGAACTAAAGAGTCTTAGGTTTACAGCAGATGACGACTTAGCCCTTCTAAGAGAATTTGTTGCTTGTTGCCCTAAACCCATTGGCAGACGTTGAACAATAAAGCACTGGAAATAAGCACTTTAGCCCTTTAGTTTTAAAATACCTAGTAAACAAAACAATTTCAAAGTTTTAAATTCAAAGTTAGGTTAAGTTTAAATAGCGGACGCGAGGCGATCAGAATTCTTTCTGATCCGATAACTATAAATGAAGAGAGTTAATACCACCTCACGTAAAGGAAATAACACCTGGCCTTATTAACGTCCATGCACGCTATTCGGTTTAGCGATCTCTCTCTATTACGCTGTTTATTGTTATTTTACGCGAGTTTATTTTTGCGCACAGGAAATTTGACTCGTTTGCACATCGTCATAAAAAACAAGATTTTTATCTGTATACTTATAGGATACCTAATCTGTGCTATCATCTAACATTGCATATAATATTTTTTAAAGGATTTAAAAAAAAATAAATTTAATTTTTAAATTTTTAGAAAAAACGCGCAATGTTTGTTAAATTGTGAGACAGCACCCCTCAAGCGCGGTTTTAGGGGAGGGGTAATGGGGGTAATTACTCCCCCCCCCCCGGCCGATCAAACTTCAAAAAAAATAGTTTTTAACACGTAAAAAATAGTTATTTTACCCGTAATTAATTGGTATCAAATATAGAATATATGACAACAACTGTCAAATCGATTGGTCGTAATTATTCCAGATTGCAGAAAAAAAATTTCGCATCACTTCACTGTTTGGCAGTAGGTACGAAGTTAACCGGATACAATAGTTACTTAATACATTTTTCTCTATTATTTACAAACGATAAACAAATAGAGCACGAACTGAGAATTAACAGATTTAATCTAAAGGGATTAGAGGCAAATTACGAATATCGAACAATTAAAAAAGGAAGAGGAATGTTTTATTCCTGAAACGGAAATTAGCGAACTTTCATTTAGATTGGAATTAGAAGCGATTTAAAATGTCGGCTTCCCAGAGAGATCTGATTAAATTACACTAATCCAGAGTTTTCCCCTCTGCGCCATGAAAATTAAAACTAAACTGAAACAAATTAATACTCTCTGTTGTTCTCTGCGGCAATTTTACCGGTGATACTAGCGCAGTTAACAACTGAATACAAACAAATAAATTTACCACATTATTTATTTGTATTAAAAGCAATAGTAGCGGTCCAAAGTTTAATTCCTCTTTTTGAGAAAAAAAATGTTTAAATCGTATCATCGGGTAGATTCCATTTCACTAATCCAAAAAAGTAGCAAAATAAGCGTTCGGCATTTAACGTTTTATGTAAAACCGGCTAGGTATTTTTACGCAAATGAAGAAGGAAATTAAAGATAAAGGATTGTACTATATCCGTATTGTACGTTGCACATTTTTAGACAACTTTTTTATTTTTAAGATTATGATGGTGAAAGATCAACAAAATATTCCTTATGTTTGGACTAAATTTTCTCGAAAATAAAGATTATAATTTAAAATTCCGATACCAGCTCTGAAAATATTTGCACTTATTTAACACTCACTCTGTATATATACACACATCCGTTGTGTTATAAGCTAGAATATGATCAAAAAAAAACGGCGTCAGCGATGGTTGTGAAATGAAAATCGCTATCATTTTATATGTACAATCATATGGGGAATGTCATCGATGTTAATTTCCAGCCAACTGAACGCCGTTTTTTTTCGATCATACAGTATTTACTGCACGGGTAGATCGGGTATTTACGCCGGTTTTAGATAGCAGTCGCATGAAAAACATATAGAGAGTGAGTCTTAAATAAATGCATATATTTTCATAGCTGATGGTAGATCTCGATAAAAACAGCAAGTCCCAAGTTATTTTACTTTGAATATTTCACTCATGTACAAAAAATCCCATATGAAGCGGGTAATTTTCGGCGAAAATTGACCGCGAAAATCGAAAATTACCCGCCGAAAATTTCCCACAGAATGTCTAAGTGACAATGACACATTTGTCACTTAGATGTAAATTATTTTTAATAGGTATTCTCTAAAAATGTCTCGATTTGGAAACGATTCTTTAAGTGCAATTGAAGAAAAAGTTGCCGAAAGTAAGCCCAAAAACACTATAATTAATGACCAGAAAAAATGGGAGACCATGAAACTGCTAAAAGTTTTAATAATAATGTTACGTTTTTCGTCGGTTCCGTGTGGATAGAAAGTCACAATTTATTTAAGCACTATTTATTTAACACTAATTAACA
This sequence comes from Sitophilus oryzae, assembly GCF_002938485.1. NCBI lineage: Eukaryota > Metazoa > Arthropoda > Insecta > Coleoptera > Curculionidae > Sitophilus > Sitophilus oryzae. The sequence goes on along the minus strand of NW_022147242.1, from coordinate 53,751 downwards.
GAAACAATAACGATAAAAGACTTATAGAACTATTTACAAACGATTTATAACTAAGAGTTTATTTTGAATTTTAGCGCGTCAACTGCACTGTTTATTTATAACTGCCCTCGCTAGGCCACAGCCGCCAGCTTTTATACCTACAGTTAAAGTTTACTAGAATAGTCCATAGATCGTTAGGTGCATAGAGAAGGTTTCGAATGTTCTCGTATGTACTGTATGTACTACTACATTCCAGTGGGACTCGATCCTTCTCGAATCTTCGAATGAATCATTACGGTGTCTATGCGATGTTAAGGTCATCCGAGGGCGGGCCATATTGTTAGGTTAGGTCGAGTCCACACCGGTCCGCAACAATAATACTAATGTTTTTGTATAATACCTATTATAGGTTCTTTTAATTTCAATTCAAATTCAGCATATTTAAATTCAACATCTTCAAGTACCGCAATGGAATCTAAACATAATAATTTTTATAACTGGTGTTTTTCACTGCAATAATAATAATAATAGCTCCCGTATATAGCGTTTAACGCCTTGGGAGTAGCAAGGTACAGCTTGCCATACTAGAGCCGTTCGGTATACAAGGAAGGTAACGTGGCTAGCACTACGCTTCTACCGCCTGTTATTACCTCAGGATTGTGAATCCCAAGTACTGATTTAAGGCTGAGTCGATCTAGGTACCCAAACTATTTTTATTTTAATAAAAATAGTCGGCTGATGAAATGCCGGGTGTGGGATTCGAACCCACTACCTTCAGATTGGTAGACGAGAGCCTGTACCTCTACGCCACCGGGCACCTTTCTTTACTGCAATTCTTCATGTAATTTTTAATTCTAATATTATAAGTTCTGTTTCATTTTATTGCTTCATTTTTAAATAGATTTTTTTTAATATGTCCAAATAAATGTTTTTAAAAAATCTATATATTTTCGCTTGTATTTTCATGTTTTTTTATTCGTGAAATATTCTACCGAATTACACTCGTGCATCAAAATTAACCTGATAATTTTTCATTTAAGCATGTTGTCAAAAAAACAGCATTCGTTTATATTCATATTTTAGAAGAGCTAATGGCAAAATATGAATATAAACTCATGCAGTTTTTAGACAATATGCTTTCATGAAAAATTATCGGTAATTTTGATGCACTTGGGTAATTACTTCCGAAAATTGGCAATTTTCTGTGTTTTCTTTCCTGTAAATTTAATCTAGTATAGTCTGTGAAACGAATAACTTTGAATTTGACAGGTCCCGCGGGCTTTTCTAGTGTTAATTTTATTAGGTTAGCAACTTGCGGCCATGCTAACGCAATGCCGTCTCTAATAGATCAGCCTCGGAGCGAGATTTATGACGTCACGCTAGTTAGATACTACGGATGAATAAATATGTTATGGAAAACATAATTATTCCTCGTATTTTTGGTTTGTATTTTAACAATGATATAGTTTACATGAAATGTACATACGTAATATACACTTAATAAATACAATATATTGTATAAACGTATGTAATTTTTTGGATTATATTCGACACTATTTTTTTCATATGACACAACACACAACACTGAAGAAGGCTATAATGTTAGCCGAAACGTTTTTTTAAACCAAATAAAAATAATGAAAAACCAAATGAAAACTTAATCAGAAAATTTTTGAATAATTTTACATATAAAATGACAGCGATCTTTATGTCATAGCCATCGCTGACGCCTTTTTTTCTATGGTATTGTATTATTTGCAAATATAATTGAATCGAAAATTGATATTTGCAAAATATACATATAAATTTTGTGAATGCAAATAATAATACATCACTATTAGTAGATATTGAATGTTTTTTGTTCAATTAGGTCGATTTTCAAACCCCAAAATTTAAAATATATTTTACATTTTACCCATTATCTTATGTACCTATTCATCATTAGTATTTTGTAAAACATTTGCTGCATTTGTATGGTTCATAGTTTATTTGTCTCAAAGTATTTATTACTATAATTAGGTATATATGTTGTATTTATTAACTGTATATTATGTATATTTCATGTAAAACTATATCATTGTTAAAATACAAATCAAAAATAGGAGGAATAATTATGTTTTCCATGTATTCTACAACATATTTAATAATCCGTAGTATCTAACTAGTGTGACGTCATCAATCTCGCTCATAGGCTGTTCTATTAGAGACGGCATTGGTCTGATATTTAGAAATGTCAAAAGCTGATAACATTTTACTTTTGACAATTATGACATTTCGTGTTGATTTTTGCAAGAAGAGGAAGAACTGTCACTTGTTTTATTATTTTCCTTTTCTATTTCATGAAAGTAATAAGAGTTACCTATCTGATTCGTTCAGGCAGTCAATTTAAAGAATATCAGTAACTTTTTTGACAGAGGGATTTTATATTTGCCATGTTGGTAAAAAATAACGGTCAAAATTCAAAGTTATTCATTTTATAGACTATACCTATATGTTGCCATATTATGAAAAAATCATGTTTATTAACAAAAAACTAAAAAAAAATCCCAATTTTTTTTTGGAAAAACTTAAAATTAAAAAAAAAATCGCGAAAAAAACCCTAATCGTGTTTTCGACGTCAAAATATACACACACTTAAACAAGATTCACCCTGTATGTAACTATTAACATTTATTTTCTACATTAGTAAACGAGTAAACATTCTTAATTTTTTTTAGTATTTTTCATATTTTAATATTCCATATCTAGCCTTACAGATTTAGAACAGCTCTATATAAATTATGTACAGTATACAGGGTGGTCCGAACTGTATTCCGGAAACTTCGGCAGCATATTCTACAGATCAAAATAAGTAAAAAAGTTTGTATAAATATATGTCCTAAAATGCTTAGTTTCGGAGATACAGGGTGTAGAAGTTCCATTTTTATTTCGATTTTTTCCAAATAATTTCTGAACTAACATCAATATTTGGATGAAAATTGGTATCTGTGTGTTTTGTGACACGAGAAATTTTATTTTGATGTCAAAATTACTCCTGTTTATAGGGGGCGCCACCTACATGTGTTTTAACTGTTTTGAAGAGTAATAACTTTTTGACCGTATCTGTATAAAACCACTGACTCAAAAAATATATATTTCCATGACTTTTTATGTAAAAAATGTCTCTTGGTAAAAATCGCTACGAGCAACCATTCTCAAGATATTTAGAATGGAAATAGTCAATACATGTCATTATTGACACAAAATAAGCACACGTTGAGTATAGTTATTTGACTGAAATAATAAACTTTAATTTTTTTAAACTAACCATAAGTTTTTCTGCGAAAAAATGATGATTAAACAGTTTCTTTTGAACTTTTGACATAAAAGGATTTCAAATTTATGATTTCACTCTAATAACTATTTAGTCAACATTTTTAGTTTATGTCAATGATGACAGGTATTGATAATTTCGATTCCAAATATCTCGAGAACCATTACTCGTAGCGATTTTTACCAAGAGACCTTTTTTATGTAAAAAAAGTCGCAAATGTATATTTTTTTACTCAGTAGTTTTATACAGGTACGGTCGAAAAATTATTACTCTTCAAAACAGTTAAAACACATGTAGGTAAACACAAATTTCTCATGTCAAAAACCACCGATCCACCAATTTTCATCCAAATATTGACGTTAGGTACTTCAGAAATTATTTAGAAAAAATCGAAATAAAAATGAAACTTCTACACCCTGTATCTCCGAAACTAAGCATTTTTGGACATATATTTATACGAACTTTTTTACTTATTTTTATCTACAGAATATGCTGCCGAAGTTTCCGGAATACAGTTCGGACCACCCTGTATATTAAAAGGAGAATATAGCAACCAACCAACTATATAAATACATGCTTCTCGTGCTAAATGATTAATCCAACAAGCCAGCCCATCGTTTATTTATTTATTATTATAATCCTGGTCGATTAAGACTTATTGGTAATAAATTTGTGCAGAGACGCGGAAACACAACCATCAGCCATGGATAAGTTCATTTTAAAATGATTATTCAGAACAAGAACAGTTCGGAGGAGATCGACGACATGGACTCGTTGATCGATAATGAAATTGTGGAGGAGGAGGAGGGCGAAGAGGAGGAAAGTCGGAATGAGGTGTTGATGGAGGATATTGTAAATGGTAAGGAATATATAATAAGTTTAAAAGGAGCTTTAGAGATGATCCAAGCTATGCTATAATACTGATTGTTGGTACGGTTCTATCTCGGTATTTCGTAAAATATTCTTCAGTGGCATGCTCTGTACAGGGTGGGTCAAATTGGACGCTTTTAAAAGGAAACACCCTTTTCTATAGGAGATAGACAAAAACTAATATCGGTGTCTGGAGTTCAATTTTTGTCAAAAACATGATGGTGAAAACCGCATATCGATATCTGTTACCTTTTCGTTAGAGGTAGTTCTTTCGAGTTACGGGGTGTTTTTCAAAAATATGCATTTTAAATAAATCGCTGTAACTTTTTTGCTATGGAAAATTTTGTATTTTTATGAAAACATTTCCAAAGTACCTTTTTACGTAGAATTTAATGGTTTAAGTATAATTTTTTTAAAATTAGTATTTTAAGAATTATCAACAGAAAATTTGATTTTTTATGTGGGACACCCTGTATATTTTTAGTTTATTAAAAAGAATTTAAAATTATCTTTCCAAAAATATAACACACTTGATATTTTGCTCGATTCCTCTTCGAGGTATAGAATATATAAAAATTTGCCCGCTTTAAATGAGTAGGCTTTGAACGGCACCGGCTATAATGCAAAAAATTCAAGCTGTGAGCATCAATTAAAATGAAAATAATATTTGTTATGAGAGATGCAGAATTTTATAACAATTTAAAATATATTTAACCAACATCAACACATTTAAACTATACCTAATAACAATAAAAATAAATAGCAAACCAAGACATGATATTTTGCTACAGGTGTTCGACATATCAACCGTATTCTGTTATGGACAGACGGGGCAGTTTTTGAACATTTCTCGCGGAATTCATTAACTCAGTGGGGGTGAAAGATACCGTCTCATAACTGCTAAGTATTTCTAATTCTTGTCTAGATTATACGGAATAACGAACCTTTATTCTTCCGCAAATATATCCATAGGATTAGATTCTTCGGCACTAAGTCAGGCGCCTCGACGGCCAACGGCAGAGATCTTGGTTAGCTATACAAATATTCTTGAAATTGGCTTACAAAAATTTGCTGATAACTTCAGCGTTCAGGCGGCTCCCGGGGCGTCATCTTGCTGAAAAATTGTTTTCCAGTTCCATTAAGGGAATCATCAATAAGGGTCCAAAGCCTACTAGTTAAAAGTGGCGAACTTTTAAAAGATCTGTATTTTGAAGGGGGATTATAACAAAATATCAAGTGTGCTATATTTTTGGAAAGGCAATTTTAAATTCTTTACAGTTAATTAAAAATATAGAGGGTTTCCCAAATAAAAAATCAATTTTTCTGTTGATAACTCTTAAATTATTAATTTTAAAAAAATTATGCTTAAACCATAACATCCAAAATTCGTTCAAACTTATATTACTTATTTAAAGTGGTCGAATTTTTAAAAACTCTATATCTCGAAGAGGAATCGAGTAAAATATCAAGTATGCTATATTTTTGGAAAAGTAATTTTAAATTATTTTCATTGTCGTTATTAGGTTTGTTCCAACCCGCCGCAGAACCGTCACTGAACGATCACGCTCGTGCGCAGTAATTCAAATGTGTTCCAACCGAGATTTGACGGTTATCGGACGATCCTATTTGCGTACCAACGTACCTTGGGATCGTTTAATTACGATTTCAGAACGGTAATTTCGGTACATGGTCCAAATTGAGAACTGTTTGGGTTAACTTGCGCATTAAAACATATTGACAGAGATTATCGATTTTTAACAGCTGATTCTGGTCCGGTGTCCGGCTGATGCTTTTGTCTGGGTTATTTTTTACGAATTCGAATACGTGTGCGTTATAGTAGAGGTAGAAGGCCGATTCTGCATCAGTGGAGCAGTGGAGCAGAGCGCACGGCGCATGCGCGAGGAGTGGGGGTACAGCGCAGGCGCGAGGAGGAGGAACACGGCGCAGGCGCGAGGAGGAGGGGAGCTGTCAAATGTCAAACGTCATATGTCAAACGTCAAACGTCAAAACTGTCATCTGTCAAACGATCAAACGTCATTGTCAAACGTCAAATGTCTTTACGTCATTCTGTCAAACCTGTCTATACGTATCTGGTCAAACGTCAAACCTGTTCAAACGTCAACCGTCATCTTTGTCAATGTCAAAACGTCAAAACACGTGTCTTACTGTCAAACGTCAAAATGTCAAACGTCAAACGTCTCTGTTCAACTGTCTACTCATCTGCAAAACTCAAGCCTGTCAAAGTCAAATGTCCAAACTGTCATCTAGTCAAACTCAAAGTCCAAAAAGCGTCAAACGTCAAAACTGTCTTACGTCATCTGTCAAATGTCATCTGTCAAATGTCGAACGTCAAACCTGTCAAATGTCAAGCGTCAATCTGTCTTACGTCATACCTATTATATACAGGGTTAATGAAAAACAAATACAAATTTTTAAATATTTATTTAAAGTATGCAACACATTTACTTTTTGATATTTTGGCGCAGTTACTAAATAGCTATTATAGAGAATGATATAACGTCATAATTATATACAAAAATAAAACTATATATGAAAATTCACTGTAGTTTCTTCCTTATCCTTTTTACACGTCTGATTTTCCATAGTTGAACTATCGTTAAAATTGATCTCCAACACTTCTATTTGAAAAGATTACCCTTATTTTATATTTTATTTGTCTTATTATGCTCTTTTCCGTAAGGACGTTTGAAAACTTCCACCAATCCGTTATTGCTATATTTCAATCTCTGCCAAGCTTCTGCCCATTCACACTCCGTTGTAGTATCAGGCTTCATAAGTAAAAGATAAGATTTTGCCGGCGAATCAAAATTGAAAACCAATGAGAAAGCCCAGAACCTAGAGGGAGGAGTTATCTATGACCAATGAAAATTGAAAAGGCGTCATCTGTCAAACGTCAAGAACTGGCAAATGTCAAAACTATCTTACGTCATTACCCCAGGTGGGGCTCTGGGCGTTGGCACCTGGGGTCTAAGCTGTCTTAAAGGTATAGATCACGTAATGAACGACGTTCGTACACAAGTCAAATACCATATACGAGCGCTATTCACCATATGCCATATACCTAACACCTAGTTCTGCGCCCTCAGGATGCCCCAACATATAGGTAATAAATTAAATTTTATTAGGCGCATTCACCATTTTGTCATTAATAATTTACGTGAAAAATATATAACGCCATTTATCAAAAAAATTAAAAATATATAGGGTTAATTAAATTAATTTATTACGCATTCACCATTTTGTCATTAGATAATTACTTAAAAATAAAAAAAAAAAAAAAATTTTATCAAAAATTTAAAAAATATACATTTTTTTTTTTTTTTTTATTTAATAAAAATATATAATTCGCCATTTTGTCAAGACTAGAAGAAAAAAAAAAATATAGAGCGCATTAAAAAATAGCGTAGATTAAAAAATATTATTTACTACCCATAGCTTTATTCCGTCTAATCACTCTGTTTAGAAGGAGGGATAGCGCAGCAGCAGCAGCACAGCGACGGCCGCCAAGGTAAGTACCTATAGATATTAACAATGAGAACTAATAAGCGCAAAGTAATTAGATGCAATTCAAAAGGAAAAAGTTTAGGTAAACAAAGTGTTGTCATAGACTTCGGTAAACATCGGTTGTTATCGTAAGCGCGCTAAAACCAGAGGGGTGTGGCACTGTCCTTTGTCGCGCGCGCAAGCCCCAAATTTCTAATTAATAGTTTATAGGATAGTTTAGCAAAAATAATAATAAAATATATACGTATAGCTAAATGATTTATTATAAAAAATAACGATTGTGAGGGGTAATGAAATTAATTTAAGAGTATTGGGAATCAAAACAAAGATTAAATGTCAAACGCCAACTATGTCATTCTATCCGTCATAAGTGGTACGCCAAAACCGAACATCGCGCAAGCTCTAAAGTAAACAGAAAAAATTCCAAAAATATGTACTATTAATAAAACTAAAAATAAAAAAAAAAAAAATTGAAATTAATTTAAGAGTATTAAACCAAAAGACTTTACTTTACGAAAGAAAAAGAAATATTAAAGTTCAAACGTCAAATGTCAACTAGTTGTGGGCGGCAAGTCCGAAAATAAACAGAAAAATTTTTAAATCTAATGCAAAAACATAAACGAATTAATTTAAGAGTAATTACACCAAAAGACATTTCTTTTACTAAAAGATTAAACGTCATCTGTCAAACATTGACGCTAAAATTACTAGGTGTGGCGCGCAAGCTCCAAGAAATAAATAGAAAAAAAATAAGAAATCTAATGCAAAACATGGCGATTAATTAATTTAAGAGCATTAAACAAAAAGGCATTGTTAAAAACAGAGATTAAACGTCATCCGTCAAACATTGACGTTAAAATCGACGCTAGGTGTGGCTCTAGGCGCAAGCTCCGAAATAAAACAGAAAAGATTTTTGAAAAAAACATGTACAAGTACTTAACGCGCGTATAAGAATAAAATTTAGAGATGAGACTAAAAAGCAAACAATTCTGAGAATCTAACAATTTAAAATAATTATTTAAAAGTATTAAATCAAACGTCAACTATGTCAACTAGGTGTGGCTCTAAGCGCAAGCTCCAACAGAAATTTTTTAAAAATATAAATAAGGACAATAGCCCTTCGTTTAACTTCAGTAAACATCGCTGCTGTCAAACGTCAAAATCAGCGCGCCAAAAAAAACTAGGTGTGGCGGCGGCAGAAATAAACAGAAAAACCCTTTGTAATTGTAGAAAAACCTTAAATATTTATCGCAAACGATGAAATTAATTTAAGAGTATTAAATCAAAAAAAACAAAGGTATTACTAAAAATACGTACTTACGAGGTTTATATGTATTACTATCCAGCCACTCAACACATACACTTACACCCTTTTCTCTTCATAGCCCTTTTCGCTAAACGCACTGAAAATACACAGTAAATTTCTTGATGCAGTACCATTAAAAGTTAGAAACAAACAGATGATTTTTAGCTAAAATATAATGTTAAGGCCGAATGACAGACAGGAAACTGATAACTTGGAATACCAGTACTTGGAATATACGATGTGTGTAGCTAATTTAGTTGACTGCTTTTATAATAATAATCTACTACAAAAAAATGCTTAGCCCCAACGCCGCGTCAAGGCATAACTACATTGCTGGGGACACATTCGCACACTCATTCACTCCAAACAAAATTTACGTATGAGTAGGCAGCACGGAGCGACTAATCTAAAAAAAATTTGAATCCAGACGGCTCTTTAATTCGCCAATAGGTACTAAGTCAAAAATTAACCTATAGGTTAACAGTCAAATAAAACTATAACGACCCTTTCTACAATGATAGGTAGATTGATATTTATTTAAAAATAAAAACAACAAAGAAAAAAAAAAAAAAAAAAAAAAAAAAAAAAAAAAAAAAATTTACTAAAAAAATAAGGGTAAAATTAGTCTAAAAGTATGTACTTTACGACTACCTGGTGTAGAGCGC
>NW_022147242.1:0-34536 GCF_002938485.1 Sitophilus oryzae | reverse complement strand
AATATTCATGTTCCTTGGGTGCCTTACTTTAAAAAATTCTATATTGATTTATAAATTAAATTAGCACCTATATTCCATGATGTTTTTAATAAAACACCTGTTCTGCCTGAGTTTATACAGCCACCTAATTTTGACCCTAGATTCGATTGTCCGGTGTCTTTCATTCAAAAATATGACAGAATAACCGATAAGAATGGTTGGAGCCACGCTTTTAAAATAAAATATTTATATTTACATTATTTTTCAGTATCACCATTTGTTTTAGGGTCAAAATTTATGTCTGAGGATTTTTTTTGAAGTGGTTTTGGACTTTGTTCTTGATTTTTAACATTTTGATATTCTCAATGAAAAATAAAAAAAAGTTTTATTTTAATCTTCAACCATTAATTTATAGCAGCCACATACCTAGAAGAACAAAGATGCGCTGAAAACAACGCAAGAATATAAACACTATTTGCATTAACGGCATCGCCTCTTCCAAGTTTTCAGAGAAATCTTAAAGAATGTCCAATCCCACTTACACTTTATAAAGCCATATTTAGAAAATTTAAATACAAAACCCCATCTCCCAGCATCCAGAAACGAAAAAAGCATCTACAGAACAACGCCAACTCTAAATCAGTCGCGGTTTTTACAATGTCGCTAATGAGCGAAATCCGTTTAAATCGCAACGGTTCTTCTTTTGTTTTTCCTCTACGTAACGCGACGGCAAAAACAGCGCACAGTGATAGAAAATGCAATTCTAGCAGTTCAAAATTATGTAGGCAATTCTGGTAATGTTTTTATTAATAAGGCAATTCTGGTAATGTTTAAATTAAATATAAACAAAAAAAAAAAAAAAAAAAAAATTTTTATTTTACTATACAGCATTGTCCATGAAAAGAAAAACTTAGGGAAGATACAATGCGTGTCTAAAGTCAGGAACCCCCTTTCCGTATAACTTTTTGAATCCTCTTGGTTTATATTTTATGAAATCTTGAGCGACTTGAGTAGACAACATAGGCCTAAATTTTAGGCCATCGAAAATGACAGACATAAATGTCAAATGACAGGCCCTTGCGGCGCCAATTTTGAAACAAAAATTAAATAGAAAGGGGGGCCGAGTAATACTTATCTTAAAAGACTATTTTCTTCTCTTTTCATCCCTAAAGTTTGAAGCATCCTGTCATTCCATCCAAAAAAAAATGGCGTATGCAAAATTAAATGATCTATACTATCTCTTCAATTTTTACAGAATCTCTTTTTTTCAAATTGAGCTTGACGAATTTTTAGTAGTCACACATAACAATTTTATGAATTTGGTTAAGTAAGCAGACTAAAAAATTAAATTAAATTAGAAATTTTGAAGATTTGGCACTCGATTTGACATTTCTGTCATTTTATGCCTAAAATTTTGCTCACGTTATTCTACTCAAGTTCTCAAATTTTCATAATAATTTATCAACCATTCAAAGTAGGGGGAGGGGGGGTCCAGATTTAGGACCAGCCCTGGTGTAATAGTAATAAGGATAGTCTTTACGAATTTTAACTTTTATTATATTTTCGCAAAGCAGTATATATATACCTCTGGATATTAATTTCTCAGTAACGACCTTACAAGATAGACATCCTTAATAGGTTAACAATCGGATACAATAACATTATTTATTTCATAATCACTCAATTTGACATTTAGGATATACAAATTATTTTTTATATAGTTATATTTTTATACTACATATTTAAAAAATATGGATAGATTATAAGAAAAGTTGAACCAATTCGTCCTAAGAATATAAACCGTTTTTTCTTCTTCTATTTTCCAAACTTATTAATTTTCAAAACCCCCAGTTTTTGACAAGATTTTGTATGTAAGTAAGCCAAATTGAAAGTTTGGAGGTTAATATTTGAAAAATAAAAAAAAGAAGTACTAATCTAATGTTACCTAATGAAAGTAACTTTGTCTAGAATCTAGAATATTATGTTAGTAGATATCTTATCGATATAACTATAAAAGAAATCATAAAACTATAAACATAAAAATGATAACAGTTTTGAATTATTACAAACATTTATTATATACGCAAACAAATATGAAATAATTGGAGTTCAAGGTTTATCTAAATCAGTTTTTATGAATCGTTCTCCAAAATTTATTTCACTACAACTATTTACTACACAAGAAATAATGTTACTATTTCCAAAAAAACGATAGTAGGCTTGGATTGTCGGTAAGGACAATAATAATCAATTTTGGATCGCCAATGTTTCAGGAGATCTGTGTTCGCCCTTCATCAGGGCTAACAAATAAAAATGATTTCAGCTTTGATCTAGTCAACATGGTGATCTCGGAATTCTACATATAAAATGTATAATTTTTTTAAAAATGTTGTAAAAGTTAAAAAAGGACATTTATTTATTACATATTTGAATGGGCGGTTAAACTTTCAAGCCTCAGTGCAAAAACGATAGTGTTCTGACTTTCGCAGTCATTCTTCATTATTCATGGAAAGAGATTCAAACGAACAAACAAACAAACAGTTATAAAAAAGGGTACCTAACTATAGAGGTTCAGGTGGAAGTAGAAGATCAATAACATCTCGACAGTAAATACTGTCTTGCCTAGGTGGTAGAACTCTCAAACTGGAAATAAGGGGATCGGAGGATACTAAGAGGATATTAAATAAAATCTTCGTTGGTGTTGGGCTTTCGGGTTATTTTTCGAGTTGTTGATGCTCCCTGTCATATTTTTGTCTTTATGGCGGAGATTTCTTGAGCATCCTCTCCTAATTGACCTATCGGAATTAAAAAATGTTCATGATTCCTATGTGGCTTAAAATCTTATGTACTGTTGGGGGCATTGGGTACCACGCATAAAGATTAACATATAGCTCAGCTGTTTCGAAGGCATATTGGCCAAAACGGGTTGAATTGATTGGGTAGCTGCAGTTTAAAGTTTTTAGTAAAACACTACATCTATAAATAAGGTTTTGATCTATTCCGGTTATATTAGATGATAATAAAGGGTCAGCAAAAAATCTTCTGGCGGTATTCCCGTCGATTTGGTGTTACCGAACCTGGCTTTGTTGATCTATTATGTCCCGGTTCTGCTCTAAATTTACCGATGGATTCTTTTTTTTCTGTTTTCGAACTGATCTTTTTGATTTTTTTTTTTTATTGTATTTATTATTGAATTAGTATATGAAATATGAATCAAACACTCAAAAAACCTAATATAGGCATGAAGGGTAGACAAGCCGAGGTTTAGAGCATCAGAGTTAATAGGTAATGTTTTAATATTATCAAGGTTTGTTACAATTGTGCAGGGGGCACGGCATGGCAAATATAACATTTTTGTGAGGATGTTGACATTAACGAATTACAAACCTTGCCATCTACCATAGTTCGTAACAATTTATGGTGTATACATACTCATAATTATTTCTAAATTAATTTTCATTGTGTAGACAGCTGATCGATTTGATTCTCAATATGGACAAATTCGGCTTTTATTACTTCGCTGGTCTCTTTGATAAATTGGATTCGCACAGGCCTACAAAACCGTGTAGAGGATGTTCGAGGATTTTGCCATAAGATTTTTTTATTTTTTTCATGATTAACCTGCAATTGCAGTGGAACTATGGAAGTAGTCAGTATATTTGAGTCATCTCCCTCGCATACCTGTTTATAGTTACTTTGACTGCCACTTCCATCTGAACCCCACTTATAAATCATCGTTAAATTTAGTGACAGTCCCTTAATATTATTGGTAAAAGTAGGTAAAACAACTTTTTGCATCTCTAAAACTCGGGACGCAGTGTGGTTTAAAATATTTTAGTAAAGTACTTCGCTTTGACGTATTTGTAGCCAGAATATTAAAAGGGTAAACATTTTTTTTTTTTTGCTTCGATATTTTGTTCGTATGTCGGGAATTCATTTTTTTTAGTCCTTTTTATACGATGAGGTTCTTATTCCGATATATTCGGTATCTTGTAAACTTAAAGCCAACAAATAACGCAAGCGCCTCTTCTGGAGAAAATGATACTTGCCGTAGATCCTCGGTCCTAGTTTCCAATTTCTTTAACCTAGTTGCTGTCTTGGGGGAAAATCTCATTTTATGCAACATTGACGCAACATCCCGTTTACCATTCTTACGCAGTTTTATTTCTGTGGCTAAACAAAGTTCATCCTCGGTGTTCAATGAGACCTCTTCCTGAACTCTTCTGCGCTTAGTAACTTCACTTCCTTCTTCGAATGATATTTTCGGACGGCCCAACTCTCGAAGAAGAATTCTGATGAATGACTATCTGGAGACGAAGTGACTATCACGCTAGAAAGCCATTGTCGTTATTTTTTTTTTTAATTTTTGTTTCAATCTTTCTCGCTTTGTTCCATTTCTCAGTCAAATTTTTTTTGTAAGCTCATCATGAACTTTTGTTGTGAGTAATTTCTGAGTCCGGGTACTATGTTTGGTTCTCATACCAGTAACTATAATATAACTCTAATGCAATTTCTGACATTCCGTGTGCCTTGGACGCAAAGGACAAATTGACTTTGCTATATCAAACAGGTCGCTCTCTTTTAGATGTAACTTTACTAAAATAAATTCAAATTGCATCAAAAGGGGCAAAAGGTGGCAAGCCTAATTTAGCTTATCGAAAAGAGAAATATCATAAAATATTATTAAATATTGTATTTAAAAAGTCCTATTTAGTCGTTTCAAAGTTCTGCTCTACCATAATGTCAGTAAGATATTTTTTTCCGTTTGGGATTTTACAGAAACCTCTACCAAAAAATCAGGCGCGTTACAACTAGCATGAAAATACTAAAAACTAGACTTACATTACCTTATCCAGAAATATGTTACATTTTTATTAATAATTCACGAACTTCTTGACACACTTACTTATAACAATTTAAAAATGTTCAGTTCCAAATCGCAGAGAATGGTTGACACTTCATATGGCACAAGCCCGCTTGATTTTTAGCATCATTTAAACTTGATGATTTTGCGCAACGTGTTTACAAATGATACTGTGATATCAAGCAGATATCCCTAATACGTTTTCAGTTTATTTTCAAGTAAAATATTTCAATGATAAAATTTAATTTTGAAATGCTAGAATTGCATTTTCTATCACTGTGCAGCGTCCTTGACGTGTCGTTCGAGCCCAAACAAGAGCCGTCTCGTTTTATTCGCTCGATCGTTCGCGTGTACGTGACGAGACTGCCCCGTCTCATTATGCAACCGTGATTGCAAGGCGTTCGTTGGCTGGTGTATTAACGAGGTTTAATGAAATTCGAGGAATCTTGATGAATCTTGATCTATTGCTTCATATAAATTGGAAAAACAGACATTGTACTTGTTGTTTCAAGTTAGAATCAGTTTCTGAGATAAAAAAGCTAAGTCGGGAGTGAAATTTTCCAGTGTAATCATCCTTCTTGACAGGTGGACATACGAGTCTCCAAGGAGATCGGTAGTTTATATCGAAATGAAATTTTGTTAGCATACATATACAGGGTGGATTACAGGGTGGGTTACCGAATTGTATTCCGGAAGAAGTAACGTCAATATTGGGATGAAAATTGGTGTCTGGGAGTTTTTGGACATGAGAAATTTGATTTTCATGTCAATATGACTCCTACTTATAGAGGGCGCCACCTACATATGCTTTAGCTGGTTTGAAGAGTAATAACTTTTCATCCATACCTGTATAAAACTACTGAGTAAAAAAAATATACATTTACAACTTTTTTAAATAAAAATTTCTTAGTTCTCGTGATATTTAAAATTAAAATTATCAATACCTGTCATCATTGACAAATTAAACATGTTGACCAAATAGTTATTAGACTGAAATCTTAAATTTGAAATCTTTTTGTGCCAAAAGTTCAACAGAAACTGTTTAATCATCATTTTTTCGCAAAAAAAAATTATGATTAATTTAAAAAAATAAAAATTTATTATTTCAGTCAAATAACTCTACTCAACGCAACGTGTTGTAACGTTTTTAGTTCGTTACATGTTTTTTTTTATATATAATATATGATATCTGGCATCACCGGATTCCCTCTCGTTCAGGCCGGATAGTTTATTTGACACGTAATTTTTACGTTGCCTAGTCGCCAACCCTGTTATCGTTCGACACAACCCTGTTACTATTCTGTGGAGGCGCGCGCTGTCAACATCGCTTCTGTCAACTCTCTCCGTGCTTAACCTCACTTTGTTTTGACGCTCTGTTGTATCCCAGCTTTTGGAAATGGTGATTATTTAAGTCTTGCTGTATAATTTGAATCAGCTGCTAATTTGAGGCTACAGGTAAAGATGAGTTATTACCTTTTATAGATTCGATATTATTATTGAATATTTTTAGGGTAGAGTTACGGATGTCCCAACTTGTATTTGTGTTTTGCTGGCACGTTGGCGTCCCTTTTTTTTTGTCCTCCAGAATATCACATGGAAGAAAGGACATGTTGTTTATTATTTATTGAGCCCTCGGAAGTATTTCGAGGTAGGTTTATTTTGTTTATTAGACCTTGTTTGGTTTTAAACAAGAGTTTCATATTTTTAGGGTCCAAGGTACGGACTGTGTCCAAGGTACGGACTGTGTCCAAGATAGGGACTGTGTCCAAGGTACGGACTGTGTCCAAGGTACGGACTATTTCCAAGGTACGGACTGTGTCCAAGATACGGACTGTGTCCAAGGTAGTGTCTTGTGTACGGACATTATCTTATGTACGGATGTCCTGTGGACGAGTGTCCCCAGTAAGAACGATTTTTTCTTACATATAAGTGCCACAGCGTGGATGTAGCTTGAGTCCCATGTTGCTTCGTTCCCAGCTGTAAGCTAGTTAGTTACGGCTGTACCAATTTATGGTGTCTCATGCTGGCCCCTTTGGTTGTGTTGGATGGCTGAGTACAGAGATGCGAGACCACCTCACGCTGCTACTGTTTGAAGCAAGATTACATAAAGAACAGCTAAGTGTAGATTTACGTTCTAGTTTTTATGTTTTAGATTTTCTATATTTTCAGTCTTAAACAGTAACGTACATTCTAAATAATATCGTACAGACATTTATGTCGATGCAGTAGTTACAATGTGATTTAGATTTTAGGTTTCATTATATTACGCCTTGTAATAGTATTACTTTCTATAGATATTATTATTGCGCTATATTAACAGATGAATAACGAGACATAGATTCTAGAATCTACAGGTTGCAACACATCAGATTTAACACCGCATAAAATTTAACAATTTAAATAAAAAGTAATGCTACTTTTCTTATATTTTCTATAACGTTACACGCATTGTATTTTTCATAGTCTTTTCATAGAACATATTTAATATTATTTACATACATAGTTTTACTCAACAAATAACCACTATAATAATTATTAAAATTGTACAATGCTATTTACCATCAAAATTCATCATGAATAAATATAGTCATTAGTTTTAAGTATTATACAACTGTGTTTTCTTTCTCTGTACATGCCTGGCGCCCAATATCTATTTTTTTGTTTATTGTTCTTAATTAGTTTTCTTTCCAGTGAAATACCTTATCCACGACTGCTCTCCGATGAAAAGCTGCCGTTCGCAGTGGTAGTTGTTTAAATAACGCTACAGTGTGCTTATTTTTTGTCAATAATGACGTGTATTGACTATTTCCATTTTAAATATCTTGAGAACGGTTGCTCGTAGCGACTTTTACCAAGAGACAATTTTTACGTAAAAAGTCATGGAAATGTATATTCTTTTAGTCAGTAGTTTTATACAGGTACCGTCGAAAAGTTATTACTCTTCAAAACAGTCAAAACGCATGTAGGTGGCGCCCCCTACAAATAGGAGTCATTTTGACATCAAAATCAAATTTATCGTATCACAAAACTCCCATATACCAATTTTCATCCAAATATTGACGATACTTCAGAAATTATTTAGAAAAAATCGAAATAAAAATGAAATTTCTACACCCTGTATCTCCGAAACTAAGCATTTTAGGACATACATTTATATGAACTATTTTACTTATTTTTATCTGCAGAATATGCTGCCGAAGTTTCCGGAATACAGTTCGGACCACCCTGTATATGAAAAATAAACTTAAACGCAGACTTTCGTCGGTGGTATATTTGATGCGTAAACTTAAAGCGTTAATCTGCCAGGAGTCTATTGAATTCGTACTATGCCTTGTTTTATTCCCATATGTCCAATGGAGCGGCTTTGTTGGGTAACTCGACTTTGTGACGGAACACCCTATATGTTAATTAATTTTCAGATTCTAGAAAAAAATTGAGTTTTATTAAAGAAGCATAAGCCTAAAGTGTAAGGATTTTGACACATTTTACATTTTGTGAAAATGAAGAATACATTTTAAATTTCAATAAGAGCTACCTAATTTGTAATTTACTCTGTATAGCCTGATATTTAGTTAAAATAACCATTGTAACTATTTTTTTTAATTAAATTATTTTCGAAATTCAATAAAATTTCATGTGTTAGAACTAGAATCGTATTTAAATAAAAAAAATCTTTTACACTTATTTTCATGGCATTACTTACTGTGTAAGCTTCAACTTTTTATAGCTTCAGAAAAAAGGGGATGGAATTATTGATATCTCGCAATAATATTACAATACTTATGCTCAATAAAAGGCTTCCTTCAGAAAAATTAATTTGGCAATAAAGTATCGAGTTACAACGACGTATATGGCTTCGTTAGAGAGGAAAAGCCTCAATAGAAAGCATTATCATCATTATATTTTGCTCTCGCGATTGAAGTATGATACTTTCTCCATAATATATTTTTGATCGATAACAAATCCTTTTTTAATTTAAGGATATATTTCAGTGACTTTATTATACTTGGCAATTGAAAAGGAATAACAATCGAAATATTCTCAGATTGAAGTAAAATCGTAAATAGATAGAAACTCAAGATTTTTGTGTGTAATAATGATTGCTAATTATTAAAATATTGTTTATATTCTTATATATATTCTTATATATATTATATATCCTATACAGCTGTAACTTGTGGAACTTCGGCAGCATATTCTGCAGATAAAAATAAATAAAAAAGTTCTTATAAATGTATGTCCTAAAATACTTAGTTTTGGAGATACAGGGTATAGAAGTTTCATTTATATTTCGATTTTTTTCAAATAATTTCTGAAGTAACGTCAATATTTGGATGAAATTTGGTGTCTGGGAGTTTTTTGATATGAGAAATTTGATTTTGATGTCAATATGACTCCTACTTGTAGAGGGCGCCACCTACATATTTTTAACTGGTTTGAAGAGTAAGTAGTAAAAGTATTAACTTTTCGTCCGTACCTGTATAAAACTACTAAGTAAAAAATAATACATTTACGACGTTTTTAGCGTAAAAGGTCTCTTAATAAAAAATCGCTACGAATAATAGTTCTCGAGATATTTTAAATCAAAATTATCAATACCTGTCATTATTCACATAAATTAAACATGTTGACTAAATAGTTAATAGACTTAAATCGCTTAAATCATAAATTTTAAATATTTTTGTGCTAAATCATTATCAATATTTTTATAATTAATTTAAAATAAAAATTTCCCAAATTTATCATATCAGTCAAATAACTATCTACTCAGCATATTTATTTTTGTCAATAATGACATGTATTGACTACTTCCATTCTAAATATCTCGAAAAGGGTTGCTCATGCAACGATTTTTACTAAGTTAAGCTATGGGTTTTACGTAAAAAATTACGAAAATATATATTTTTTCACTCAGTGGTTCTATCCAGGTACGGACAAAAAGTTATTGCTGTTTAAAACAGTTAAAACACATGTAGGTGGCGCCCCCTACAAATAGGAGTCACAATGACATCAAAATCAAATTTCTTATGTCAAAAAACTACCAGACACCAATTTTCATCCAAATGTTGACGTTACTTCAGAAATTATTTGGAAAAAATCGAAATAAAAATGAAATTTCTACACCCTGTATCTCCGAAACTAAGCATTTTAGGACATACATTTATAAGAAGTTTTTAACCTTCTTTTTATCTGCAGAATATGCTACCGAAGTTTCCGGAATACAGTTCGGACCACCCTGTATATTTCAGAACATTTCTGCACTTGTTTGACTTGTTTTCCTATTCAATTTGTATTAATCATTAATAGCAAATAGCTTCACAAAAAATCGTCTTTTTTTGGTAATTGGATTTTTTAGACTCTTCTGCTTTCTCAAACCACAAAGAAACTGCTAATATTAGCAGGAATAAAGTGCTGATTACAACAGGTCACTTGACAGGACATATGGTTGTCAAGTGCTACCTAAATAAGCTCAACCTGTATCAAGAAAGTCTTGCAAGACTCTGCAATAAAGATTGTGAAACAGCAGAGCACATAATATGTCACTGCGAGGCTCTGGATCGAAAACGACACTTTATATTTGAGAAAGTAAGGCTAGAACTCGAGGAACTATGCTCCCATCCTATCAAGGACCTGCACTTTGGTGCACGGTACGGGGATAGAAAAGTGGATGCAGTCACAGAAAGGGGACAAACAGGTTTAGTAAGGTCTTAAGGTTACAGGTCTCGTAAAGTGTTGCCGGCACAAGACATCCCCTTAATTTTGAGAAAAAAATGTCTTCTGTTTCGCGAGATCAAGGTAGTGTTCACTCTTATATGAGACACCGTGTATACACCTAACTAGAAACCTCATTAATCTGTATCTATTAGACCGAGAGCTGGCTACATAAAAAACCTTATCATCGTTACATGGCTAATTTTTTATGTGAAGTATCCTTTTGTGTAGCCATTGTGAAATAATCATATCTGCCAGCGCGATCCCGGGGCTTAAAGCGGGGGCGGCCAATCGAAAGGGTGAAATTTTGACACTAAAAATATTATAAGGTACACGAGTTATAATTGCCAAATAGCTTTTATTTATTATTAGGAAACGTGTAAAATTGTTGACAGAATTTTTTCTCGTGGCTGAAATGCCGGCCAGCGAAAGAGGCATAGAATTTTGACAAAATAAAATCATCGCCATACATGCATGTCGGTTGGTGGAATGTCACGTTTATTGTTAATTAATTTAAAAAACCGTATGCAAAAGAGCAGGCAAAAAAATCGTTATTGAAATAATAAAAAAATATATTTATAATATAATCGTATATTATATGATTTATCTATACTTAAATGGATGAGGCGGCCGGCGTTTCCTGAATAAAGTGCTAGACTGCAGCTGATTGAGCCACGATCTTTTTGTCTGCCCTTTTGCATACGGCTTTTAAAATAAATAAATATGACATTTCACCAATCGGCATGCAAATAATGCCTTTCGATTGGCCGCTCCCGCTTTAAGCCCCGGGATCGCGCTGGCAGACATGACTATTTCATAATGGCTACACAAAAGGATACTTCACACAAAAAATTAGCCATGTACCGATGACAAATTACCTATAACAGATGCGAAAGAACGCTGAATTACGCGTTCAGGTTTCTCTGACCTTCAGAAAGAGTTCATAGACAATCCGCATCATGTATAGTTTGGGTTATTATTTGTTTGGGTGAAAATAATCTGCACCAATAATCAATATCGAAATATAGTTCGCTAAAAATATTCGAAGCTAGATGAAATAATGGGCAAGAGATATCCTACCCCTACTACAACCAACTTAGAATTATTGATCATTTTATTACTAGAATAGAATATTCTATTTAAATAGGGAATTACAGAAATTAGAGGAATATGATTATATTCGTTATCGTTTATATATATGTTACCGAAACATACAAAAAGGTCCACAGACTTCGAGACATACGAAAAATCAAGTCCATTTAGCGTGTGTCGCAATTTTCACACCGTAAAAAATTAATTTTTTATAGCTATAGCAACTGCAGCGACTATGAAAAAAGCTGTGTGATTTTCATAGAAAATAAGGGCTGTAATTCATTTGAGAATGTTATAAATCGCTAAAAGAGGTTTCAAATCTCTTGGATTTCTATTAATATTAAATAAATTTTATTAAAAATTGAACTAAAATTGTTAGTATCATTAAAAAACAATTCAAATTCAAAAAATTGTATCAGTCAAATTTCTATTTAAGGTGAATATTAAAGTAAATATAAATACAGCTCATTCTAAGCTCCTACTTATCTTTAAGAAAAATTTAAATCATTGTTGCAATTGGGCCTTAATGCCATTTCCCTTCGAATGAACAATAGTATTAATAATGTACATTATAATAATAATAAATTTTATATCATAGTGTGTATTAAAACTCACTCAAAAACACTTTTTTAAATTGGTATTATATTAACAACTTTTGTTTTTTAATCCAAAAAAAAGTTACCAATTTTCTCAATCAAAATATTTGTGGTCCTGAAAAGGACATTCTGTTTTCCCGTGTTCGTCAAGGTAGGTAATGGGTAAACGGTAAAAAACAGGATAATGAAATTCTAAAAATTACAAAAATTGTTCAAAAGTGCCTCTTGCATTAAACAATAACCCAAACGATCATAAAATCCCTCCTCACATTGGATAACATATCAGGGTGACAGTGTCAAAGGCATTAAATATTTTCTGCCTTAACTGCTCCAAGTTTTGAATTCCTTCATGGCTGTAAATTTTAGATTTTATGTACCCCATATAAAAGAAATCATTCACCGACAAGTCAGGTGAAATTAAACGTCAGTCTAAACAAAACTGTCATTTTTGAAAACTTGTCAAAATTTGGACACACGCTAAATGGACTTGATTTTCCTATATCTCGAAGTCTGTGGACTTTTCTGCATAATCTCACAGTAATTTAATAGATTGCTCGTCATATTATATCAGCTCGTAGTGGAGATTAGAAAAAAAAAAAAGATATTTATAGAATAAAAATTAATTTATTTAACAAAATTTAATTAAAGATGTGACAATAGTTACATTTCTATTGGTCTCTATCGGACCTTTTTCGACTATATGAATCTTCTATTTTTTGTAAACCTTAATGCATAAAATATTTTCAATCTAATAAATAATTTAATGGGATGTAAATAAGAGGAAATTTCCCACATGGGTGGTCAAATTCTATAGTTTTCATTATATCAAAACAGCCTCTGAATGTTTTCTTCAGTGCAAAACTCAAAATTTAATATAAATAATTTTTCCAGCCTGTAATAAAATGAACAAATTTTTCCACTTTCATGATCAAAGGCTTTTAAATGGGTAAATAATTTCGAGTTATCCAGAGATTCGGATTCTTTTGCAAATTTTAGACAAATGTCACATTGATGTAATTGAAGACCCTTTTTAATGATGTAGTCAAACATAATTAAGGGCATTTTGAGTTGAAAACATTTCTCAGAGGCTGTTTGATATAATGAAAACTATAAAATTGGACCACCCATGTGAGAAATTTCCTCTTATTTACATCATTAAATGATTTATTAGATTGAAAATATTTGATGTATTAAAGTTTACAAACAAAGATTTATATAGTCGAAAAGTCCGATAGAACCAATAGAAAGGTAACTATTTTGTCATTTTTAATTAAATTTTGTTAAGTAAATTAATTTTTTATACTATAAATATCTTTTTTCCTTATAAATAAACACATTTGCATCCCATTTTAAATAAGATATACAAATTACCAAAACTTAGAAATAACAGTTCAAAAGTTCAACAAAATCCTACACGTTGCTTTTAAAAAGAAACATATAACCACGCACTATGTCATTCCAGCAAGCGAATACGACACAGCATAGGTTTCCGGACTAAACGACTGGTGTATTTACACCACTCAATAGGCGTGTCGGGTTTGCCGAGCGGTTTCCGATTCTATTATAGGTAATTTGTGCTGATGATAAGGTTTTTTATGTAGCCAGCTCTTAGTCTATATGTAAATAATTTTAACAGAGACAGATGAAGGGGGCATAATTTTCTTATTTTAAATACAAATTTATTGTAAATTTCTGGACTCACTAAAAATACAGAAATATTAATAGCAAAAGTCGACTTTCTAATTTAATATTTTTGATGGGTAGAGTACATGTGCCAGTCTTTAAATTAAATCATATTTTTAGATATTTTATTAGTGTATGTATGTGAAAATAAGTAATCATAAACGTAGTTTGTAAAATTGCATAAAATTTGTTTTTTGGCATATGGTTAGGAGTATTTTCCAAAATTCTGGAATCAACTACAATTTCCCGTGTTGAGATGATTATTCAGATGTGTTTGATTATTTTGTTTTTTAAATTAGTGTCACAAAATAACTAGACGATATACAGGGTGGTCCGAACTGTATTCCGGAAACTTCGACAGCATATTCTGCAGATAAAAATTAGTAAAAAAGTTTGTATAAATGTATCTCTTAAAATGCTTAGTTTCGGAGATACAGGGTGAAGAAGTCTCATTTTTATTTAGATTTATTCCTAATAATTTCTGAAGTAACGTCAATATTTGAATGAAAATTGGTATCAGGGAGTTTTTTGATATGAGAAATTTGATTTTGATGTCAATATGACTCCTACTTGTAGAGGGCGCCACATACATGTGTTTTAACTGTTTTGAAGAGTAATAACTTTTTGACCGTACCTGTATAAAAGTACTGAGTATACTATACATTTCCGTGACTTTTTACGCAAAAAACGTCCCCTGGTAAAAATCGCTACGAGTAACCGTTTTCAAGATATTTAGAATGGAAATAGTCAATACATGTCTTTATTGAAATTTTTATTTTTTTTTAAATTAATCATAATTTTTGCGAAGAAATGATGATAAAACAGTTTCTGTTGAACTTTTGGCACAAAAACATTTGGCACAAACTTATTTTTATCTGCAGAATATGCTGCCGAAGTTTCAGGAATACAGTTCGGACCACCCTGTAGAGTAAGATTTGTTTAATACATACTACAATATTGTATTTACAGAAGCCTACGTTGTATTTTTATTTCATATTTTTACAAAATACTATATCTTACAGTAACAGTTCTTTCAGATGGAGCGGACCGTCCGCAATACCTTTTTCGCGTGCACCAAAGTTTTATTTTTAGTACACGTTAACGTGCACCTAGACACAGCGTTTGTTTTAATATTGCACATACCGCTCAATAGAGAATTTTTAATTTAATTTTCAATAAAGTCATATATTTTTGATTAAAAACAAAAACATATTTCTCTATATAAAATGTACATATTGGACATATAAAAATAAATATACATCCTCTCCTGTAAATCCAATCAAACAGAAAAAAGAATATTATGAAATTCACAAATAATAAAAGTCTATTTTAATCGAGTCCGATAGAACTTTAATCGAAATTATAGAATAGGAATTAATGTCATTTAATTTTCTTCCAGACGTAAAAAATTATGGAACGATCTCTGTTTACAAAGTGAAGTTATTTACGCAAAACTTTTCATTAAAATCATCTAGAAATATCTAAATTTTGTCGAAACAAGAAAGCTCAAAGCGAATTTTGACTGAGGTTATTTTTACACTTAT
This sequence comes from Sitophilus oryzae, assembly GCF_002938485.1. Classification (NCBI taxonomy): domain Eukaryota; kingdom Metazoa; phylum Arthropoda; class Insecta; order Coleoptera; family Curculionidae; genus Sitophilus; species Sitophilus oryzae. The sequence continues at coordinate 19,066 of NW_022147242.1, read as the reverse complement.
TTAGTCAATTTTTTGGCTCGCCGATCTCAGGAGAACTTTTTGATTCCGTTCGTTTGCGGTCAGACGACCGTTCGTTTGTGCACTATAAAATATTCGGTTTCCAATTTTAGCTTTTCCCATGCCAATTTACATTTCCTCTTTTACTTGAATATTTATCCAATTTCGTTTGGAAATTCAGAGTAAAGTGACAATATTTTCTTACTGAGGTACTGTAGTAAGTTTGTAAACGATACAATTGTTCTGAAAAATTCTATTTGAATATAATTCACAAACCAAACAAAAAAAACATGAGTTGGACTTCTCTGTTGCAGTCATTATATTTATCGTAATGTTGTGTGGTCTTGGTCGTGGCCTTGCAATAAAGCGCGTTCAGTGTAAGACTTGCGCAAGGCCAAGACAATAATATACAATTGTAGATAAAGTGATAAAACGACGCCCTAAAATTATTCATAGATCTGCTATATATCCGAGTCCCGTTTTCTAATGTTAGGTAAGTTTTTTACTTTTAATCTGATGTTCCAACAAGTCGAACAAGCTGAGATTCTGGTAATTGCTTGGTATTCGTGGATGATTATCGATTGCTACCGGCGCCGGCGCCTGTATTATTTGAAGTAGTTGAAATTGTTGGGGCATTTTTTGAAAAAGCAATCAAAAGATAAAAAACGCTGTTAAGACTATCAAAATGTTGATCTAATAACAATTTGACGTTTATACTATTACGTCAAAAGCAACTTTTTTCCAAAGCCTGCCATGACTTCACTGAATCACAGTTTCTTGTTCACTGTTATTAATATCTTAATTATTAGATATTAATCTAGTATAATGGTTAGGACTAGTATAATGGTATTTTGGTATTTCGTCGATTTTAAAATGAACTAACTGTTTCTATCCTATTTTATTGTTAGAATGGACATAATCAAGAGGGCTACTAACTGATACCGTGTTGTAAAAATAAGGTAATTACGGGCTTATTTTTTGATATTTTTTATAATTTTGCTAATATCTTCGGTTTGAAAGAAGATATCAAGATGCGGTTTTCGCAGACTTTTTAAGCTTTTACTACTCTTTACAATCAGCTAAAATTACATATACTATCGGATTTATTTTTTTTTAAAAACGCGCTATGTTTGTTAAATTGTAAGAAAGCGTCCCCTAGCGTCTACGTTCAAAACCTTATTACTATTATTTTTATGGTATAATATAGAGTAAGAAACGCTCTCTTAAACGAGCCCTGGTTTGTTGGATTCTGATCATCGAGTCCGGAGTTATTAACATTTATATAAAGATAGATCTAACCTTCCCCCACCACTTTATTTTAGCAGATAGGGAAAAATCGTTCTTACCAAAAAAAAATACAAAATTTACTGAAGATTATGAAGCTATTATTTATAGTACCCATTATCTAGGCAAAATTTTGTAAAAATTCTATTTTCTTATTTTCCATAGCAGTTGCGCCCTCTAGCGTCCGTTTTACAAACTTGAAAATAATTTCCAGCAATTTCTCATAGCCTCATTAGTCATAAATATTTTTTTCCGCAGCCCCTCCGGCTAATACTTTCCGAGATACAGCCGAGAGCTATTTTAGTGGGAACACCCTGTATATAGAAAGTTCTATTTAAAGATTTTCAAAATTTTTTTTTATTGATTTTATAATCAATTTAATGAAAGGTTTTCTAAAAATAATTTTTAAATTTACTGAAATACTTCGAGTAGCAAAGTTTCACCAGACTCGATGAACAATTTACCACGGACTTTCGTTAAATTTTCAAGTCGACGATGAAATGCAAATTGGCATCGGAAAAGCCAAATACCGCAGCCTGGAAACTCGAAAGCTCACAAATATTGTCGACGACCGCAAACCAGTTAAATTAAAAAGTACTTCAGCGACCACCCGGCCAAAAAAATTGCTTAACTAAGTGTAGAGTACACTGGCGCTTTATTTTGTTTTGTAAAACTTTTTTTTTTTTTTTTTTTTTTTTTTTTTTTTTTTTTTTTTTTTTGAAAATGTTTTGGTATTTTCCAGGACAACCAAAAGTAAAGAGGCACAACGCAATTGAAGATTTTTGAATGTCGGATGCGGTAGGCAAATAACATCACGTATCGGCTTTTCAGTCACAGAAAAGCTCATGAGAAAACGCCTTGCGTGATAATCTTTTGATGCGTGCCGAATACTCGTCAGCGAGCAATGGCAGTAGTATTTTCCTGGGCTAAAATAAAGGGCACAACACCGGCCCCCTTATTTACAGTGACCGATTTAGTGGATGAGTACTCCACAAGTCTTTTATATTTTAAGTATTAACTTCTCAATAAATTATTTGAATTTGAGTTTGGTTGCGAGGGGTCCTAGGATTGATCCCCGACAAATGTAGAACTTTTTTATTTTTTAAAGCTGTTTTATTTTTTTGCAGCTGTCGGTAATAGCACAGAATATCTAGCTACGCAACAGAAGCCTCGTTACATGTATAAAATCGTAGGTCTCAAAAGGAGACAGGCTTTAAAAGCCTGTCTCCTCTCTCTTAGCTGCTGAATCCAGTTCTTCCAGCATTTCTACCAGTTCTTTTTTCTTTTCTGTTATTAAGGCGATATCATCCGCATATCTTAGGTGATTCAAGTATTGTCCACATATTTTGATACCTTTTTCTTCCCAGTTAAAGAGTTTAGGGGATATTGTGTCACCCTGTCTGACATCTCTTCCTATGCGAATTGGCTTTGTTCCTTCGTGGATTTTAATTGTTGTTGTTGCTTCGCTATATATGTTGGCTATTAAGTGTGCGTATCTGTAGTCTATCCTACTATTTATTAAGGAAGTTTTAACTGCCTAGCATGCTATGCTATACAAGCTTTTCCAAAAAATCTACAAATGCAATATATAGGGATGTTGTATTCATTGGCTCGTTTTTTAGTATTTTCATAGTTAATAAGTGGTCAACTGTACTGTATCTTTTTCTGAAGCCTGCTTGTTCTTTTGCTTGGTATCCGTCAAATTTTGTTGTTAGTCTATCGGTTAATATTTTCGTGAAGAGCTTATAAATTATGTTAAGGAGTGTTATAGGACGACTGTTTTTTGATCTGCCCTATCACTTTTTTTAGGTAGGATAATGGTTATGGATTCCAAAAATCTGTAAAATTTCTATTTTATATTTTTTTTCTATTAGGATTTTATTCAGGAGAATATAAAGAGTATTAACTAGAGCTTTTCCGCCGTACTTTAGCATTTTTGTTGTTATTCCGTCTTTTCCAAGTGATTTGTTTTGTTTTTCATTTTCTTCAATGCTTTCTTAATTTCTGATTTGCTTATTTCAGGTTATAGTTCTGAGTTTACGTTTCTTAGTTTTTCTTTGATTTCTCTACGGTGTCTACCGGCGGTTCTCGTTTTGTTTCGTATAGTTCTGTATAGAACATCTGTGTGATTTTTATAATGTCATCTTTAATGTTAGTTTCTATGCCGTTCCTGTCCTTTATTTTATTTATTTCGAATCTACCTAGAGTGGGTTTTAGACATTTCATACTTTTGTTATTTTCTATTACTCTCTCAATTTGTATTTCTTGGTTCTTTCTTTTATTTTCTTTTACCATTTTTCTTATGGTTTTATTTATCTCTGTGTATTTCATCGATGTCCTTTTTCCTTCTTTGTTCAGGTTACGCCTTTTATCTGTTGTGCGACTTCTTTTTCTACTTTTTTCATCGCTCTTGTCAGTGTATCGTTTATTTCGTCTACAGTTCCATTTTCACTTCTTAAGGTTTATTCTAACTGTTCCTTTAGCATTTCTTTATAAGTGGTTTTATTCTCTGCAAGTTTATTCATGTCCAGTTGTTCGTGGTTGATATTAATTTTCTTTGTCATTTCGTTAATAATTATTAAATGGAGAAAAATAGAATGATTACATATATTCGCCCAAAAATACAAATTGTGAATAATTTTATTCCAAGAACTAATTATTTTTTAGTCAGAGACAAATCAAAGGCTAGTGTAAAATTTGTATAATCTGAATGAACCATTTACCCTTAAAGAATATACTGTCAATTTGAGAAGGAACTGAATTATTTAATGAATAGCATTTCTAATTAAGTCCTTTGAAAAGCATGTTTCTTGAAATTAATTTCTTGGTACTAGTGTAGGTAAGCGATACGAAAAGTTCGACTTTGTTAAATTTAATTTTTGTTTTCGAGGAAGAGCAGAAACTTGGATAAAGGGTCAGGTTTAGACCTGTTAGGGCTACGTTATCATAACATAGCAAAGTTATTATATTAATTATAAAATAATAAAACGAATTAATTGTATCTTTTAAAGCAACAAATTATATACCTGGTGGTGCATCGTCGCTGGAGGCATAGGAAATCTTGAACTGTCCAAATATTAGCTCCCCTATTAATTTTACAGCTAGTCGTAAATAAGAAAGAAAGAAAGAAAGAAAATTGCTTTATTGTCATAAAAAAAAATTTACAATTTTGTTGACAAAGCTTAAAAAAAAAAGAATATAAAAAACATAGAAAACTTCACTTAACAATAGAAAAACATAAAACTAACAGCAAACATGCAAAACTAGAACAATACTTTATACAATTATGAAATTGTACATTGTCAAAAATTTATTTAATTAAATATAAATAAAATATAAACATACATGTAAATAAACAAAACCTTATATAATGTCAATACTAAATTTAAATGGATAGAAAACAAAATCATTTCTTAAATTTAGTGAATGTGTGTTAAATTTAGAACCCTAGATAATAAAAAATCGTTAACCGCGTAAAAGGCTTTCTCAAGTAAGTATGATCTCAAGGCTCTGCGAAGTGCAGGAAAGGATGAAATGGAATTAATTTCAGATGGCAGATTGTGCATTTTTTTGCATTGTACAATATGGAACTCTTTACTAACTCAGAGTGAGGGGTTAGCAGATACATGTTATGCTCTGCGTTCCTAATTGGATAGCCATGAACTGGCCCTAGAGAAATACTCGATACGTGCTTGCGAACTAGGCAGACGGATTCAGTATGAATAGGAAGGAAGTTAATAATACATATCTTTAAACAATTCGGCAGTGAGCACGACTGGTTAGCCTCAGTGAATATCGCACAGCTCTCTTTTGTAATTTGAAGATACGCTCAAATTGAGTCGCACAACTCGCACCCCAGAATGGAAGTGCGTATCGGAATACGGCCTCAAAGGGCATAATAGACTGTTCTAGATGTTGACAAATTAAGCACATTAGCAACTGATCTAAGTGCGAAACAGGTAGAACTTAATTTTTTAGCTAAAGCATCGATGTGCAAATCCCATTTTAAATAGTTGTCCACAACAAGGCCTAAAATTTCACAGAATCAACGACGTCAATGGTGGTATTATCAAGTTGAAAAGGTAGCAACGTAGTTTTATATGATAAGACTTTAGTTTTAGATACGTTGAGACACAGATAATTAGAATCGCACCATGGTTTTATGTTGATTAAGTCACTGGAAATGGTTCTATGAAGTGCCGTGGTGTCCGGGCTGCTCCATGTGAAACAAGTATCATCCGCGAAGAGGCAGATTTTACCACTGATGTCCAGACTAGCAATATCGTTGATAAACAACAGAAATAAAATAGGACCTAGCACTGAGCCTTGTGGTACTCACATTCTATTGGCTTGCAAGAAGACACAGTCTTATCAACCCTCACACGCTGGTTTCTGTTGTTAAAGTAGGACTTAAGCCATTCAAGAGGCGTTCCCCTGATTCCATAGTACTGCAATTTGTTAGGATGTTATGATTAACACAATCGAAAACTTTCGAGAAATCCTGAGAAAATTGTTGCTGTAACGAGACTGTTGTTCAGACTGGAGTATACATTATTAAACAGCGAAAACATAGCGTCATTTGTATATTTGTTACTCAAGAACCCAAACTGAGAGGGGGTGAGTATTTTGTATTTTAGAAGAAATGATACAAGCCTCTTTTTAACCAGTCTCTCCATGATCTTCGATAACGTGGGAAGGAGTGCAATTGGACGATAGTTGGAAGCTTGCTCTTTATCACCTCCTTTATGCAAGGAATAAGTATCGCCGACTTAAGGCAATTTGGAAAAGCACCATCTTCAAATGACATATTAATTAAGGCTGAAAGATGGTTTAATGTACATTCTGGCATACTAGAGAACATTTTAAGAGTAAGTCCGTCAGTCCCTGCTGAAGATTTATTTTTTAATATCATTTAATGTTTTGCGAAGCTCTGCCAACCCCACAGGCGTAAGGAAGAAACTGTGCAAATTAACATTATAGTCAGAGAGAAATGATAGAGGATCAAGGGAGGGTGAGATAGTATTCACTTTATTCTTCGCCACATTTACAAAGTAATTGTTTAGGTCCTTAGGTGAAGTTGAGGTTATGTTGGACGGAAGAAACCTTACTCCCCAAGTCATTCACAATCGACCATGTTTCTTTGGCAATATTACCGGACTCAGTCAACCTCCTATTGTAATAGATGTCCTTGGCGGCTTTTATAGTCATATGGTAAATTTTCCTGTAAAGTTTCACGTACTCGTGAAAGACACCTATCCGAAATTTTTAAGGTGAGATAAAGAGCGCATGTTTTTTGCAGATGTACGTAGGCCCTTAGTAGTCCAGGGTTTATGATGTTTAATTTTGACAGGCCTGAGAGGAAAGGCTTTGGATGCCAGACCAGATAATGTTTTTGTAAATCTGGAAAATTCAGTGTCTACATCACCAGAGATGACATGCCAATCTGTTGTTAGACAAGCTGCTTAAAAAATTTATAAAGTTTTTTCCGAAAAAATACGTCCTAATTTACGGAAAGTGTTTCTACTCTCGGATTTTATGGAAAAATTTGTTAATACTCCTTCATGATCAGAGAAGCCTGAGTTCAACACAGTACAGTCAACTAATTCTGGATCAAAGGATGACACGACATAGTCTATAGTACTAGAACAGGTTCTAGTGATTCTTGTTGGTGCATTAACATGCATTACTACACCAAAAGTCTCGAAGATAGACTGGAGAGATTCCCGAGCATCACACACACTGGAGAAGTCAATATTAAGGTCACCACACAAGATCAACCTGCTATTCACAGGCAGGGACTCTAGCAAACTCAGTAATTTCTGAAAGAACATATGCATATCTGCGTCAGGTGTTCTATAAATACAAACAATATAGAGGTCATAAGCAATGTGGTAGATGATAGAAAATTCAAACATTTTCTCGGCTAATAAGTGATCAAATTTTGTTATTGCCGTAAGGTTTTTGTTAGTAGACATTATCATGGTACCTCCATGAGATAAATTACTTCTATTAAATCTAGCTATTGTTGTGTAATTTTTCACAAACACGGGCTCATCGGTATTTAACCAATGTTCCGTTATGGCAATGATTTCAGGAAATTTGAGCTGTTCCAATAAAGAAATAATTCATCTGTTTTGTGTCTTAAGTACTGAACATTGATAAGAAATATACCTAGCTTGCTATCGTCCGATTTATCAGAGAGATTGCTTGATCCTCTGTTCGCGTCAAATGAATTAAAAATTTTATTTTTTAGATGGAGAGCCACTGGAAAAATACTTGCTGTGGCTTTCCCTAGACTTCTGAAGGTGAAATAGCTTCTCTGATGAGAAAAAGGTCCTGAAGGCGGAGAGATCTGCCTCGACCTCAGCCACGCCAATGCCATACGCGTCGTGGAAGCGATAAAACAACTTGCGCAGGGAGTCCATGTCGCATGGGAGACCTTCCGATGCTAGCGCCAACTTGATGCTGGTGTTGGTGTGTCCCTCAAAACACGCACTGGGGGGTTGGTCATGGAGGTACGCAAGGAATAGCCTGACAGCTTTCAATATCGAAGGGTCCCTTAAATAGTTTTTTAAAGGTCTTCCTATGGCTGAATACACATGCCAAATTTGAACGATTTTGGACAAGCCGGTTTTAAGGAATTTAAGAAAGACTGCTTATATAATATAAATTATAACTGAACAGGTAACAATGCAGAACCAGTCAAATGTCAACATAGCTTAAGTTGTCAAACTATGACTTTATCATCGTCAAATGTAACTTGTTGTACTGTCTACACTACTACGTTATAGTACCTACACTTAGCGTACCCGAAGTGTAATTTAAAACACATTTGAATGAGACAAAAACGAAACGTTTAGAAAATAAAATTTGAAATTAACAAAATTATAAGATGACAAACTTAAAGTGCGCGAGAAACTTGGATTTTGAGTGCAAAGAATCTTCGGGTGTTTTTGTAAATTGTTCAATTAACCCTTAACTGGTTCGGTAATAGATATGTATCGTAAACGGTCCGGCGTAGTCTGTGGGACTACGCCTTCTAAAAATGAAAAAAACATACAAAAACTAAAAAAGCAACAAATTTCTATTTTATTATATATTTATATTATGTATTATTGAACTAATATAGACAAAATGGGTTCAATTAATATAAACTTTAAGAAAATATAGTACAAAATAAAATAACATACATATAAATTTGAAAAAAAAAACAATTAGATTTTTACTAAGCTCTAAAAAATAAAACCAAATTACTAACAGTCATTACAATACAGAAATATGTTTTTAGTACTATTTATATATAAAAAAAATAAGCTATAAAACTGAAGTTAAAGAAAAGGTTTTTAGTGACAGCATGAGGCAAAGTTCATTGCTTTCCTGAACATGTTTTACAAAATGGATTCGTACATTCTAGGCATAAAAACAATTAAACTAGGACATAACATTGTCTTTAACTAGGATAAGAACTCTGGGATAAGAATATCTCCGTGGGCGTGTTCTGGTTGTACAGGAATTGCAAGTATTCTGCCAATTGTAAAGTATATTTCTCTTGGAATATTGGACATTGCCAAACGCATTTGTCTGGCAGATTGTCATATTGTCACTGTCACAGTCCTCATCATATCATTTTAATAGAGTTTCTTCATAACTAGAGTCTCCTAAACGCACTCTTTTCGAAGGCCCGGCCATATTTTACAAAAGTTTGTCAAACACAAAATCTTACACAAACGGTCCAGCGTCGTCTGAGAGACTACGGTTTAAGTAACTTCTGCCATAACTTCTAAAAACTAATCCAGTTTGGGCATAAATATGGCTATCAGTAGTTGACCGAGAGGAGGAGGATTAGCTGGAACGTCAATTGTGTGAGCGGTCCCAGTAACTAATGAGAATGTGTTAATTATTTGGCGTAGTCTGCCAGGACCAGTTAAGGGTTAAACTGCTAGGACTTACCAACAACGTCTTAATCTGGTCAACAGAAATCTGTGGACTTGCGGCTTTGTGCTGTCAGTGCTATATATCTAATAATTAGAGTCAAGGATACGCTGACATTAGAGAAAAATTTATCACATAATTTTGGTGGCAGCGGTGGGATTTGACTCTAACAGAAAAATATTTCGTTTTTTTTCCTTGTAAACAGTTGTTATGACTTTCTTAAAAATATGAATTTAAGGGCGGAAACATACGTAAACCTCCAAACTAGCTAGCTTTGTTGTGTGCGCTATAAAATATTCCATTACACTTGAAAGAATAAGTACCTTCATCTTTCACATCTTTAAAACTTTAAAGTATAATACATACAATATTTTCAAACGTAAATTAGAAAAATTACTTTATACATTAATGATTTAATATAGCTAGTTTTATAAACTCCGTTTATTATGGCGGAAATTATTCATTGCACACCTAAATTTCATAAAGACGTTCTATTAACACACTGTTGATTAAATTATACCTGCTCGATTGATCAAATAGTAAAATACGGTGGGAAGGTGCTAAGCAAAGATAGGTAGGTAAAGTAGGTAATATAGATAATATAGGGCATATACATTGGTCTCGAGACAAGGAAATATCGATTGTGTATATCACATGGAAAGTGCCAACGTTGAAGATCGTTAAAATTTGCATTTCTAGTTTTAACAAGTTTTTCAGCAATATTAATTTCATTTTAATCTAACATATATCAAGACATTTGTATTTTTCTCTTCACAAAAAGGACTGCCTTCGTACCAATTACCTTTTTTATTTATTAACATTGTCTCTAAAAAAACATTTTTGAAGTTCTTGCCATTTTTCGGCAGCCAATTTTGGAATGACTCTTTAGATAAAACGATTACTCATAACAAACACGTCTTTCGAAAATAAATATGAATAAATCCTGAATTTGACAAGTTACAAAATCCAGTCTTACGAAAGAAAAATAACTTTTACGAAACATTTAAAATAAATCCTTTTTTCTGTTATACATTGGACGCAAATATATTACCTATAAACTTACCCCAAAATACTTTAAAAAAAACAAATGCAAATTACAACTTTCAAAATTCAAAGATAAGCGTCACAAAACCAATAAAGTAAACAACCTAAGACAAAATCAACTTTGACGTAGTGTCTAAGCAACCTATGTTGAGAAAAAAAATTGTTGTTTAAGAATATCTCTGATATATTAACAATGAAATACAACATCAATCGTAGGTTTTTTGATACCTACCTTATTTTTTCGATTTATTAATTCCTAAAAAAATTGAAATGATCTCTGTGCGGCACAGCGTTGTCCACTTTTATATATTTTCTTTTAAAAAAACGCTAAAATGTCAAATAATTTAGCTACACCCTGCTTAAAAAATCATCCAAATCAACCCTCAAAAGCAAAATATATTGTCACTTGAAAGAGTAGTGGAGTAAAAGATGTAATACTGTCTAAATTTTTATTTGCACATTATCCAACTCAATTACAAGTTTTGGTGTCTATTAACATAAATAACTGAACTCTGAAGCACCCTGTTTGTGTGCCTTGTAAGCCTAGAACGAGCGACAAAATCGATATAATTATATTGTCTAATCATACTTATTTTAAGATAAATTTATACCAAACTACATCCTCCAGCTACATATTTACAAAGTTACTTGGGCAATTTAACCACCCATTTCGCAAATCTACCTATAGAGGAAGTTTAATGGAGATCTGACCTAAATGCGTTCGAATAACTTATTTCAGAGTTGCTGCACGGAATGATTATGGCTTGTAATCGTGATATTAATGAAAGCCAGAGAAGAGGTTACTGACATTTCAAAGTTAAGCACTTGAAACGGATAATTTGCGAGTTTATTTGGTATGATTGCTTTAATGTGGATTCAACTTGAAGTATTTTAATTAACTTGATAAAACAATACTGATTCATACAAAGTAATTGTGTTGGTACTTTTTTATTTTTAAATTTTTGTGTTGATGCTTTTTTATTTCTTACTAACTTCCAGTTTTCTTTTCAATGTCTCCTTCTATGTCCAATAATATAATACATTCACTAAAATTTTGATGTATTTTAAAGTTTCATATATTGTGTTCTAGTAGACCGATTTTGATGATTTTTTAAGAAATTTGTAGCTAAATTATTTGACTTTTTAGTATTTTTTTCTAAATTCGAATGAAGGTCTCCATCTGTCAATTATATGAGGGATAAATGCAGGCCCGTTCCTGGAGTATCTGGCGCCTACGTGCAGCATTCTTTGGTGCGCCCTTTTTATATTTAAATCAATTATATATTTTAATCTTAATCTCAAAAACTTAAAGAATTTATATTCTGCGACAAACGAGCAATATGTAATTGGAAATGTAAAAAAAATATTCTAATTAAAGTATAAAAACATTTATTAAACAAATAAAACAAACAAAACCACAAATATTTAGTAACAAAAATAGTACCCTAAAGGAAAAAACTGACCCATTTTATATGAAATACATAAAAACAATAAACTAAAATTCGGAAATAATACACGTGTACTGATTTCTTTCGAAAATGACTATGAAACTATGAATCCTTCCCGGACACAAACGGTACATTGTGAAACAGGATATTGTAGAGAGAAACAAGCCCTATAACATAGGATACAACATTTTAATAAACAGTGCTTTCTATAAAATCAATAAAATGAAAAAAATACGAAATAATATACATGTACTGATTTCTTTCGAAAATCGACAACTATGAAACTATGATCCCTTCCCCGACAGAAACAGTACATTGTGAGACAGGAAATTGTAGAGAGAAACAAGCCCTATAACATAGGATCAACATTTTCATGAACAGTGCTTTCCATAAAATCAATAAAATGAAAAATATACGAAATAATATTCATGTACTGATTTCTTTCGAAAATCGACAACTATGAAACTCTGAACCCTTCCCGGACACAAACGGTACATTGTGAGACAGGAAATTGTAGAGAGAAACAAGCCCTATAACATAGGATCAACATTTTCATGAACAGTGCTTTCCATAAAATCAATAAAATGAAAAATATACGAAATAATATTCATGTACTGATTTCTTTCGAAAATCGACAACTATGAAACTATGACCCTTCCCGGACAACAAACGGTACATTGTGAGACAGGAAATTGTAGAGAGAAACAAGCCCTATAACATAGGATCAACATTTTCATGAACAGTGCTTTCCATAAAATCAATAAAATGAAAAATATACGAAATAATATTCATGTACTGATTTCTTTCGAAAATCGACAACTATGAAACTATGAACCCTTCCCGGACACAAACGTTACATTGTGAGACAGGAAATTATAGAGAGAAACAAGCCCTATAACATAGGATCAACATTTTCATGAACAGTGCTTTCCATAAAATCAATAAAATGAAAAATATACAAAATAATATTCATGTACTGATTTCTTTCGAAAATCGACAACTATGAAACTATGAACCCTTCCCGGACACAAACGGTACATTGTGAGACAGGAAATTGTAGAGAGAAACAAGCCCTATAACATAAGATCAACATTTTCATGAACAGACCTTTCCATAAAATCAATAAAATGAAAAATATACGAAATAATATTCATGTACTGATTTCTTTCGAAAATCGACAACTATGAAACTATGAACCCTTCCCGGACACAAACGGTACATTGTGAGACAGGAAATTGTAGAGAGAAACAAGCCCCATAACATAGGATACAACATTTTAATGAACAGTGCTTTCCATAAAATCAATAAAATGAAAAAAATACGAAATAATATACATGTACTGATTTCTTTCGAAAATCTACAACTATGAAACTATGATCCCTTCCCCGACACAAACAGTACATTGTGAGACAGGAAATTGTAGAGAGAAACAAGCCCTATAACGTAGGATACAACATTTTAATGAATAGTGCTTTCCATAAAATCAATAAAGTAAAAAATATACGAAATATTATACATGTACTGATTTCTTTCGAAAATCGACAACTATGAAACTATGATCCCTTCCCCGACACAAACGGTACATTGTGAGACAGGAAATTGTAGAGAGAAACAAGCCCTATAAGATAGGATTCAACATTTTAATGAACAACACTCACTTTCTTCGAGACATGATAATGATTGTTAGGGGATGAAACCTTATAGCATCAACTTGTAGAGCAGAAAAGTATAGCAATAAGAATCATACACATCATACAGTTGGTATTGTCATATCTTTTTTAACGAGTCAGAATAAAATAAAAACGAACTCGACATCCATAAAATCAATAAAATGAAAAATATACGAAATAATATACATGTACTTATTTCTTTCGAAAATCGACAACTATGAAACTATGATCCCTTCCCCGACACAAACAGTACATTGTGAGACAGGAAATTGTAGAGAGAAACAAGCCGTATAACATAGGATACAACATTTTAATGAAGAGTGCTTTCCATGAAAACAATAAAATGAAAAAAATACGAAATAATACTACATGTACTGATTTCTTTCGAAAATCTACAACTATGAAACTATGATCTCTTCCCCGACACAAACGGTACATTGTGAGACAGGAAATTGTAGAGAGAAACAGGCCCTATAAGATAGGATACAACATTTTATGAACAGTGCTTTCCATAAAATGAATAAAATGAAAAATAAATAGATGAGATCAATGTGTTGCCAACAGATTGCCCTAGACTTGTTTGTTCGGTGGGGCCAACGCAAAAAAGACGCTAAGCAAATTTTATCCTATGATGGTTTAAGTATTTGTTTATTGGCAAAAAAGCGTATCGTTTTTTTGTTACAAAGTACTGATTGACCCTTTGATTTTGCGCCCCCAAAATGTTGCGCACGCTCGCCAGGAACGGCCCTGGATAAATGCTGTTATTTTGGTGAAAGTTTGGACCACCCTGTGGAATATTTTTGAAATGCAAGGAATTTGAAAATTATTTTATCATCTAGATGCATCTTTTCTCGATAGTTTATTTGTTGGTTCATCTCAATAGCTTTAATTTTTTTGGAGATATTTTCTTTTGGAGGGTACACTAACATTTTTTTCGTAAATTTTATATTAAAACCATGCCTTTGCTTTTGGTCCCAGTCAACAGACTTATGTAATCGTGTTTATTATTTATGTAATGTCACTGTTCAAAATTGGAATGGAATGTTATTAAAAAATCATATTATTATTGTCTGTTGGCTATTGGGCCGTTACTCTAGCACAGGGTTCGAAAAACTACATGTTACTTTTAAAAAATACATGAACTACATGACATGTAGTTAATGTAGTTTATGTAGAGGGTGTAGTTTATGTAACCTATGTATGTAACTTTCAAATATTAAAGGTTTGAGGTGAGGTTTTAATAAGTTGAAGCTTTATAAACACATAATGTATTTAAGAAAACAGAAGAAATATGGCTTTAAATATAATATTTACATCATATTATCTCTATTACACCTCATACAAAGGAAAGTGATTCATAATATCAATACATAGTTTATTAACGTAGTTTTCATGTAGTTAATGAACGGGAAAAGACGTAGTTTTTGAAGAAAAACTACACGTAGTTAATCAGGTAAATTACGTCTTAATTAACTACTTCCGAACCCTGCTCTAGCAGAGATGGTATTAAGTCTAGAAGTTGTATCTGCTATGGTTAATCAAAATTATGTCGCTGACGGATTTAGGTGTGCACAAAGTACAGTGCACTCGCTTTCCTCGAGACATGATGATGATTGTTAGGGGATGAAACCTTATATAGCATCAACTTGTAGAGCAGAAAAGTATAGCTATAAGAATCATACACATCATACAGTTCCCATATAGCACGTCTAAATGAAATTACGTTTCTACAAGGGAGACACATGAGAAACAACATATGTTAAAGTGAACCTAAGTGTTCATCTAGTTCTAACATATACATATGAGATACACGCAGGTTTATATTGATAGAATTGTGTAATACAGTGTTTACTAGTTGTATACCGTATGCACTCAAGATTCTAAAGAGTTTTTTGTAACGTAACAAATAATTATTAAAATGATGAAATCTGACGTCGGTATATGAAACATACAGTGTATAAGTCATATGTATGTGTGATACTTCGTATCATAGTTGTGCATATAGTACACACCTTGTAAAAATGTGACGTATACACATAATATAAATATCTATATAGTTTGTAATAGTGTACTGTTGTGTCTACATTTTAGCATGAAATGAAGGTGTGCGCATGCGCGGATAGCCTCAGCGTAGATACACCGACCAAGTGTATCTTATGTGTCCTCTCTCCTTTCTCCTTTCTAGGAGTGGTATGTGTTAGCAGCCATTATTGTTTTATCATTCGGAAGCTCTATATAAATGTTCTGTTTGTGTGTAGTTTAAGAGAGATTTTAAGGTAAGTACAAGTTTTTAATTAACTTGTTACACCTTCCTAAGAGTATTATTAATATTATAGCAGCGATTCTTCCCTTACTCGATACCCAATTTACCAAATTTTGACTCCAATGAATGAAAACTCCAAATATCCTCGTACAATGATAAAGAAGTTAGCTGAGTTAGCTCTGCAATATATTTTTTTTTAATTTGGAAATAATACAAATCTAAATGGACCATAGAAAGAAAGATTTAAATACTTCAAAGAACTTTTTAAACTGATATTCGGTAAGTTATTGATGGATCAATATACAGATATGTTCAATATTCAATAATCAGTTTCATATAAAATTTAAGGGTGAGATTGTTAATCTGGAAATAAAATACAACAAAGTCCAACAAAGTGCTCGATGAATGAGTATGCTAATAAACCAACTGCTGGGAGGAAAAAGAGGAGAAAAAAATTACTAAACGAGGTCCACCAAATCGTGGCGATATACCATCAGTGTTTACCATTTTAGTATGTTGTTATACTAGGTACTTATATTTTTAATACATTTTGATACAAATTCTGTTCTTTTACAGTGTTTTCTTACTTCTGGTTTCTGCAGTGTAAATAATTATTATTATTGTGTTATTTGTGCTATTGCGTTCCATGATATAAAGAAATATAAGAATTTTATTTTTTAACCACTTAATCATTTTATGAAAGAAAAATGGTACATTTAATACAAAACAAATGGAACAATTTTAAGGTTACTTCTCTCTTTGAACTACGATCGAGATACTTTTGAAAATACAAAGTTTGCATTCCTAATTTTCAAGCCCTAAAAAAGATATAATTGGTATCATTGAATAAATATTTCTTAAAAAAGAACGAAAGTTAGGCATCAAAACTTTGTATTATTTCCCAAATTCAGTTCATAAGAAGTAGTTTTATCTAACCACAAGATACAGGGTCTGCTTAATGGCACGTCTAAGCAACAAGCTCCGAGATATAAAAACTTGAGAATTTTGTTTAAGTGTAAACCTAAAGTATGTAGAATACTTCAGGAAAATATTTTAACTTTTCTAGGGTGGAAACAGGTAGAGTGGACCTGGATGATTTTTTTAATTGGTATGGTAATAACACCCTATGTATTATTGTCATTGGGATTCCTCTTCAGATCACTTCAAATAACTATCAGATATGAATAAATATATTTCACCCCTTAAAAAATTAAATAAATCAAAATATATATTTTTCACCTCTTCTTAAAAAATTATTAAAAATTAAAAAATACAGGAATTCAGCCTTGAAATCAAAACTATATTGCTAGTGTTACACTTTAGATGCCCAGTTCTTACTTTGCTATAAACAGGAAAATCGTAAATCATACAGATGTTTGCTATATGTGGTAAACTTTTCTACAAATATAAATATTTTTCTGTTTGTTTTTTAAATGGGACACACTGTATATTATTTTTTTATTAGATGGAGACTTAAAAACTGAACATTTTTTGTATTCAGAGTATTTCAAAATTTTAACGGTTTCGCAGATACACGCAGTATTAATTCATATTGCGTTTTCAATGGTAAAATACGAGAAAAAATCATTAGGTGGCTTTGATAACAATTTACTGTGGAAAATGCCATATGAAATATAAAACCGCAAATATCTGCGAAAGCGTTAAAAATTTTGAAATACTATAAATACAAAAAATGTTTATTTTTTAATTTTCCATCTATTGAAAAAATAATATACAGGGTGTTCCATTTAAAAAAACAAAGAAAAATTATTTTATATTTTAGAAAGTTTGGCGTAGAATTTTGAACATCCTGTATGATTTACGATTTTCATATTTATAGCAAAGTAAGTACAGACCATCTAAAGTAAATATCTAATATAGTTTTGATTTCAGAACAGTTCTTGTATTTTTAATAATTTTTTTAAGAAGGGCTGAAAAATATATATTTTTTATTTATTTTTTAATATCTCTGAAACTATCGAAATATATTTATTCATATCTTAGGGTTATGTAAAATGATCTGAAAGGAATCCAAAAATGCAATAATATACAGGGTATTCCATTTAAAAAAAATCATCCAGGTCCACTCACACTTTTTTGAGCCACCCTATAGAAGTTAAATATTTTCCTGAAATACATCCTGGTACATACTTTAGGTTTGCACTTATACCAAATTCTTAAGTTTTTTATTCTTGGAGCTACAGATGCCCGACGCACTATTGCCGGACCCTGTATATACGAAGCAAAATACATACGTATACACGCGGTAGTCACAACTGCAATGTGTAAACATAATTTAAACGTAATACACAAGCACTGTGTATCCTACGGCACACTCTGTATCTCTTACTTTGTGTATACGTAAATGATATACTGTGGCTACATTGTGAGGCGGATGTTTAACCTTTGTGCATACGTGTTAAACTATAATGTGTAAACGTAGCATATTTACATCGGGGGAATTGTGTCACCATGTGTCTACATCTAATAATGTAAACACATCGTAAATGTGATTTGATGTGCTGTATGGGTTGGTATTGTCATATCTTTTTAACGAGTCAGCATAAAATAAAAACGAACTCGAAAAAGTTCGGTTTATCCAAATATCATAGGAAGAAATCGTTTTTATAGATTCACAAACATGACATTGTAGGATTCAGTAAGGCCCAACGTTTCTCTAATATATTTATCTTTATAGCTCTTCGGGTTTACGAGATTTCTATAATGTGCATTTTTACATAGGAAACAGTGTATAGCAAAGAGAAAAATAAAATATTGAATTCCAATATAAATTTTAATGTATTACAATTGTTAACTCAACATTTTTTGTCTAGTTTTAAAGAAAAATAGGTTCATAATAACCAAATTATTCTCTGTTAAAGCCTAAAGCTCTATAGATTATTGAGAAATTGTATGACGTTAATGCTTAACTAACTTTTTATAATTCGCACAATTTAATTTCCATTACAGGATTTAACCCTTTAGCTCAAATTACTTACTTCTGAGTAAATCCCAAAACAAACAATTTGAGGTGGATCGAGGGCAGGATTATACGGTCAATAAACCCATTCAATTCCATTTTGGCCATTATTGGCAACTTCCCGTGTTTTTTAGTCTGAATTAACTTCAGTTTTGTTCCTTTTTAAACATTGCAAAAAATGTAAAAATATAAATTCAAGTGGTAAAATCTATAAACATATTAGCTACTAAAAATTATATCAAGAAGTGATCAAAATAAAGCAAAATAAAAACACTAAATCACCACAATACACCAAAACACTTTTACACTGGACGCGCGTTTCGCTAACCATGTTAGCATCATCAGCAGATGATTATAAACTACAACCTTAGTTAAAATTAGTTTATAATCATCTGCTGATGATGCTAACATGGTTAGGGAAACGCGCGCCCAGTGTAAAAGTAAAAGT
>NW_022147241.1:93545-96643 GCF_002938485.1 Sitophilus oryzae | reverse complement strand
CATTAAAATCCAGACCACAGATTTAGCATGACGAGATATGTATATTGTTTTATCGGATAGATACTAGCCCTGGTCGCTTCATCTGCTTGGTCTGTATTTTAATGCATGCGACAGAGATAAATATAAATGACCGATTGACAGACAGAGAGACATAGTAAAAAGCGGCATACAGTGTTGCCGGTTTTTACGTGTGTAGGAAAAGGTGTGTAGCAAAAAAACTATTTTAAAAACTTTCATGTATACTACTGAAATGCAGATACTCTATATAAGCTAAATATAATCTATTACAGCTGTAGTAAAATGAGTTATTAATTGTGAAAAATAAAGTTTCAAGCCTAGATGCAACATTTTTAGTAAACGCCTACTTGTGCGGTTTGAAATTTTGATGAAAAATCCGGAAATCCATAGAAGAAATGTACCAACCCAACTGTTATCTATTTTTATTGCATTTAATTTTCCATTAAGCTGTTTACATCGCTGTCTTATATGTTAAAATCCAGACCACGCAGTTTCGATGACCAGATCGCTATATAATATTTGATAGATCATAGCGAATTTTGAACTAAAATGACCGATAACAAATGTCACTATCATAATTCATTCAATTTCATCATTAAGAAATGAATTTTAGTGATAATTTGGAGTTTCCCGAATAATAAAAAATATTAATACTAACCGAAATAAGCCGATCAAATCCAAATAATAATCCTTCCTCATAATTGCCTTGTACCCATGGCGTGCGATGGTTGACAGTCTTTCCTTCGGGTAACTTATTAGTTTTCGCAAAATCGATGAGCCAAACTCCCACTTTCGAATTGTCGTAGATGATGAACAAGCTACTCCCAATTACTTCTCTCGTCTTGAAGTATTCGGACTGGTCTATTTTACTTCTAATCTCGCAAAGTCGAGCTAACAGTCTTTGTCTTACGTCCTCTCTACCCGCGAGGAACATGTCCAGCGTGTTCAGAACTTCGTCTCTGGATTTGACTTTTTTCAAATCCGTAACTGGCGGCGATCCTCGGCATTTCATCGCTTCCAATCGAAAGCCTTGGCTGCAGGTGGACGATTGTAGTTCTCTGAACTGCATGTAACGCAGCTTGGTTACCGCTTTGTTTTGATGCTCTTCTTCGGTCGGGGCTTGAGGATCGATAGCTACCATTTTTTGATACAAATCAGGTCTGGCTACAGTCTTACGTACTTCGGATTCTAAGAAAGTTCTGGTTCCCATTTTAATGTCAACTACATAAGGGTCCTGCAAAGAAAAATACATATATGAACAATTGAACTCATTAAAGTTCTCAGAAATTTTAGAAATTGTCTTAATAGAGATTAGCGTTAAATTTAGGTGTATTTTAGTTTGTCCGGTGAAAGAACGTATTCTAGTAGTTTTCTCCTTTATGAGTAAACTAAGAGCTAAGAAAATTTCTGACATCTCAAGGTTAGGTTAGGTTGCTGGGGTTTGGGATCATGTTTGATCCCTCACTTGGAGGCCTTGGGTCCATTGCGGTTGGACAGACTATATACGAGTATAAACAAAACCTACCTGGAAACCATGGAGAAGATCCTGTAACTCGATGAAATTCTCTCCTTGGTATTCTACTTCGCGGTAATATTTAGGTACGATGTCCTTAAGTATGGGGTCCTGGCATAACTCCTCGTAAACGATTCTTTCGGTGTCGTCGGAATTGGGGGAACGTTTTTTCCACACCGTGCCTGGTCCAGCCGGCGCTAAACTGTCCGGGTGTCCACTAAGTTGAAACCAATTGGTACTGCGGCTTTTTAATAGGACAGGGCTGGCGGGTAAACTGAGATCTAATGCATTCTGTAACAAAATAAAAACATATTACAAACCTGACAATTTTTTATTGCGTCAAATAAATAGGATATTATGAAAAAGTTGTATTAGGTTGCAATCCAGTGCGGGAATGACATTTAATGTTTGAATCGTGAGGATATATGAATATAAGCGATACCAATTAAACTTTTAGTTACGTAATCGAGGGCGCAATTTTTAAATTCATTGTTGCTAACCATGGACATATTCGGCTCCGGGCTGACTAACTGGAATTAAAATTTTCCGCTGGGTATTCAAAGCTCTGTGATAAAAAATGTCAAGTTGTTACATTTATTTATTTATTTCTGACATTGTCATTAGTTTCGGCACTTTATTTTTGTATTTCGAGTTTTTGGTTTAAATTATTTGTGCTGTGATACTTTAGGCTTACACATTTTTACAGCAGACCTTGCAGTCGAACACTGTTCTTTTTAGAAACCCTTTTAGTGCGAAGTAGTACAAGATAACTTAATAGCCGTTTGAACGGGAAAGCGGCAGTAATGGCCCTATATGTCCCTTAAGTGGTGTTAAGGAGGTGAGTTTTGTTGATGGTGAAACTGTTTATATATTTATAATTTATTTTTGTTTTCTAAATACTTTGACTTAAAATATGTAAAAGCGGACAACGCTGTTCCGGTCAAGCTTAATCACGTGACTAAAACTTTATTTGGTATGATGTATAACAGTGATTGTTATTGCCAATCATATGAAGCTCATGCAATACACGTTTATCTACAAAATTAATAATAATATAAAATACATATTTAATAAAGCGAACAAATGAGAGCCCAGTATATAAAAAGAAGCATATTTACTTATTTATTTTAAGAATTTCCGATCATGTGTGCAGTTTAAATCAGATATGGAGAAATTAACGTTAAAATTATCTGTTAGTGATTTATGGTATTGTTGTTGCACTAAAGTTGAGAAAGTTCACCTTCGGATATAAGCTATTAGTTTAGAGGTTAAAACACATGTTCTTTTCTTAACAGACCGGATATAATGTGTAGTTTTTTTCTAAAATCTAAATTTAATCGAATGATTTGTTTCACAAAGCGCATTGACTCGACGTAAAACGCAAGCGTGAACAATTTATTTATTTGCTATAGCTTTAGAGCATCATTTTTGGTAAATTTTTCATTAAGTCTGTTCAACGAGAGAATATATACAATGCTTAGTATTCATGTTCGTAAGTATTTCTTTTGTCAATTTTTGAATGTTGTCGAACGAATGTCGAAACCGCCCCTTTTATTGCTGGATATTT
>NW_022147241.1:84456-88883 GCF_002938485.1 Sitophilus oryzae | reverse complement strand
AATTGAGCTCTCGACCATACGCAATTGATCAGTTTCAATTAGCGTGGCATGCGGCCCGCTCTATTTCAGCAAAACAATTTTAATGCCAGTTAAGTTGAGATGCTATTTACAGTATCACTCGGGGTATTCGTGGACAATTAAGGCTTTCCGATAGACATTTTTTTAGATCGGGGAACCAATCGGGTTCGGGTCAGATGCTGGACGATTTATAAATATTTGTGATTGAGATGCAAGATGTTCGAATTCGAAAACCAGTTTCCGCCAGAGTTACATGATATGATGGACAAATTGATTTTGCAGGGAAGCTTCTTTACACGCGCTGGAAATAAAAATTCAAGACCGTGATACGCGATACGACACGCGACACGACAGGCGAGACGAAAAGTAGTAAGGACAGCTTACAGCTTAGAAAAAATTGTCCGATTTAAATGAAATTTGGCATGCCAATAGAAATTTGGCATGTCAATAGACCAAGGCTAACTAGGCCGTGTACGACACGTGTCGCTGTGATAGTTGGGTTTGACGTAAGAACCGCCAAAGGTTGATGACGTCCGATTTGGTGGGTATTTGGCGACCAAATTTGGTGGGTAGGCTAGGTGAGCTACGGTGCACCTCATGTTTACATTTTCATCAGGGTGAGACTAAGGATTTGATATTGAAGAAAAATGCGGGTCGATTTCGGCATAATTGGGGATGGGCTATAGTATAATTAGGAGGACGCCCTCGACGTTTCGAACCGATGTCTCTAAATGGACGGAATCATCAGGATTTTTCTTAATTATGGTTCGACTGGAACCAAACTCGGCACATAGATAGAGGTACCCGAATGGAGTCCTCAGACGAAGAGACGGTCATTTTAATACAAATTTTGTGAAATTGAATCATATTATTTATTTTTAATTTATTACTTTTTCAACATTTCAAACTACACTTTTCCAAAAATGTCCTTTAAATCCCTTCAATTTAATAGCTGTTAGTAAGAATAAGTTAGTAAGTTACAAAATATGTTTAAGTTGCCTTCGTCAGTTATGTATCAATTATTATTCTTTTCCAGTGTTTCCAATGACAATAGATGCATAGATGGATGAATACAACTTTATAAAGTAATGAGTAAAAAAAATAAAGCTCGTGATATGAAAAATGACATGAAGGATAGATCTAGTGCTTATAAACTTACAATTGCCAGAAATTTCAACAGGGACATATCTTCTTCCACATTAATAATATCTGGACCGCGTTTGGTTCCATTAAGGGCATTTTTGTTCTGGTTCGCCTTCCTCCATCTTTTGAAGGCATTGTGTGGAGACGGAGAACGGATGGTTTTTCCGTGCCTTCCTGGTTTCCAGATTTCGGAGGCTTCGATTTCATGATCGCTGGGCTGTAACAAACAAAAAAATAAATAAATTACTAAATACAACAGCAGTTGTATTTCTATTCTATACAATAACTATAGTTTTATTGAATTTTTTGGCGAAATTTTTATTTTCTATGTTACGTTCTTGTTTAGCAAACAAATTCATTTGAATATTTACTTCTTTTTGAGTTTTAATCATATGCTGATGATGGTAACCTGTATTTTGGTGTATTGTGGCAAATTCATTATTATTTTGATGTTGGAAAGCGAGAAGAGGTTCCAATCCAAACCCAATTGTATTCTCTAAATTATAATGAATTTATCTTTTTAGTATCTAGGTTAGAAGTAAGTAGAGTACTGGATAAGACATTGTAAAGTCAAATCTCAGGTTATATGTATAAAAAAGCAGTATGCTTTTCATAAATACATCAACAGGTTGGAAAAAGATGGTGACGCGTTAGTTGTCGGTATATGGTTAAAGAAAATGCGCGGAGGTCAGCTTCATCCTCGTGTTGATGAGAAAAAATGTGCTATTAACACTTGAACGCATATCCCATATTCGTTAATAAATTAATTAAATCCTCCATCAATTGTCTGTTGAAACTAGCTTAATTAGATTAATAGCGGTATATGATATTTACTTATTAAGTTTAAAAAGTTTTAGGAATAAAAAGAGGGCATAAAAAGCACAAGAATCGACAAAACCAAAATTTACATTTCTTTTTCTTTCACTTTTTCATTTCACACTTTTTTTACAAGCAATGCATTTCTATTTATGTTTCAACATTGTCTGTTAAGTTCAAAGAAACGTTTAAACCTATCTAGACTGCATCTATATCCTCCTACGTAAAAATAACCACTTTTGTGCTAATTATAGTTTCGTAAATAAATGCAAATGAAAAAAACAAACAAGTGAAAATCGAAACTCGGCGTCGTCGGACGTCAAAACGTCGAATTTTTCCATCATGGTCGGGAGGTGTGAATCGGCTGTAATTAATGACGTCCAAATGACAGAAATAACCGGCAATTAGACAAATCGATCGTGACGTTCTTATAAACACACAATTGAAATAATAATCAACGGTTCCTAGCAAACTGATTTGCTTTAAATGATTTCGAAACATACACAATAATATATCGCTGGAGTTTAAACATTATCACAGCAAACGAGAAAGTAGGACGTTACTCATTCGAGATACAGGAACAAGCGAACAAAGGAAACGTTTTAAAACATCGAAAAAGATGTCGCTGATTAGAAGGGAACAGGATATTGCAATAAAAATGTGAAATCTACAATTATGCTTTCGAGGTACTTCTAAATATAATTACCAGATTTTTTCTTTTATAATGATATATTGTTTGAATACTTTTTCGCATAATTATCCTCAATTGTAATATTTTACATAAAAAATCGCACGAAAATCTAGCATAAAATTAAGTTCACCATTACTTTCTAATAGATACGTTGAACAAGAGTTTTTTTTATCGCTTTGACGTGATTTGGGCAAGGTACAGTTATCGTAGTCAATGTTAATGAAAATGTCAGCTAAACCACATTGAAAACACAATAAAGAACATAATTTCACGCCAATTAAGGAGGTTCTTTCGAAAAT
This sequence comes from Sitophilus oryzae, assembly GCF_002938485.1. Taxonomy (NCBI): domain Eukaryota; kingdom Metazoa; phylum Arthropoda; class Insecta; order Coleoptera; family Curculionidae; genus Sitophilus; species Sitophilus oryzae. The sequence goes on along the minus strand of NW_022147241.1, from coordinate 85,916 downwards.
ATGGACTGACCGTGGTCATGGTCTCCATTTAATCCGAATTTCGAACAAGGCTGGCGATGGTGTGCGAAATTTATCGGAAAATTAAATTATTTGTCGTACCGTTTTACCAAATATGTAAAATTTGGTTATATTAATGGAATTATAAGTGTTTCGAAGACACTTTGAAGTTCTGTTGTAATCCATATTGTTGAATTTAATATTAAAGAAGCTTTATTTTTAGAAATAGTATCTATATATTTAAACAATCTTTATCTATTTTCTTATAGTTTTTTTTTAGTTTTAATATAATTATAATAAATCATAATAACTAGGTTAGTATCATCATCTACTGATGATGCTAACATGGTCAGCGAAACGTGCGTACAGTGAACTAAAATGTAATGTGGTGAACTAGTGTTTTATTTTGCTGTTGTAATGCCAAAGGTTCCAATCTGTACTGTATCATTTATACATATTTTATAATACAAAGTAAAAATATCTAATATCATAATCTTGTAGAATATGAGACACTTGTTATTAAATTTTAGAATGAAATTATATTGACTATAGGCTATTTTAAGGAATAAAATAATGGTCTTTGAGTACCATGGAGATTGTATTAAAATTATAAAGAAATATATACTGGAGTATCCTACTCTAGGTGCCAGCTTACCAAGGTATAGAAGGCAATGAAAAAGTAAACGATCTAGCTAGAAAATGAGCGAACGCTCCACTAACTGAACCAGAACCGTTCTGCTTCCCAAGTGAACAAGTTGACAACCAACCTAAAAGACTCCATCAGTAACCTGGAATGTCTAAGACTCCAACTATCTAAGACACTCGAAGAAATTTCTCAGAACTTACGACCGAGAAAAATCAAAGATTTTTCTTGACTCTTGTAAGAACAATCTTCAGATTATCACGGTGTTTATAACAGAACACTGTTTCCTCAACCACCACCTCAGTAGATTGCAGCTAAAAAATAACGGCGAATGCAGATTCTATGGGGAAAATGGGGAAACACCAGAACACCTCATTACTGAGTGCGCCAAGACGACAACCATTCGTGCCATGAAGTTTGGTACGACTGATATCGAAGATGGGGAACTAACCTCTGTAAAACCGCCTCAGATAATGGCTTTTATCAAAGCTCTGAGACTGTATGATGAGTTATAAAGAAAGGGGGACACACAATAGATCTGTAACGACCAAACTATTGGAGAATCCTTGAGAATATTGTCCATATTACATATTGTAGATCACGTTAAATAACATTCTATGGCTTTGTATCGAAATATTTATCGTTAAATGTGTCGTTTCCGTTTCAACTACCTTTAATATGTAAGTAATTAATTAATCAGTTTTTATTACAGCTCGTCGTGCGATTGTAACCCCAATACTCGTTCCGCCAAACGGAAGAACAGACGAATTTCAAATGCGGGTCGTGCTTCGTCGGTCAAGATATTTTTTAAGGTCGCCGA
>NW_022147241.1:72697-78209 GCF_002938485.1 Sitophilus oryzae | reverse complement strand
GTTGATTTCCGTTTGAATTCAACGTGGTATTACAAAAAAATACATATTCAAAGATTTCTCTTCTAGTGGCAAAAAACAACAGACTCTTTTCAAGAAATAAACCCGCCACACAAGGTATAGACACTATTTATAGTTCTTTTGGTATATTGTCTTAGAACAGTGTCATTTTTCGTTGTAACACCAAAAGTTTCAATCGAAATTATATTACAAAAAAATAATTAATTATATTTAATAAATCAGTATTAAAGGTAGATGAAAGTGAATTTATAGAATTTTGCTTAACTGTATACAGTTAGATAATTACTAATTACATATTTTAATGAGAGTGTCAGAGATACCATGATGTAAAGCTTTTGCAAATTCCCCCATTACTTTAAAAAATATAAAAACTAAACCGACTGACGTTGTCTTCATCGAATTTAATTTTGCTGTGGATTTGTATTAACAACGTACTTTAAGTCACGTAAGCAGGAATATTAAAATGTCATTAATAATAAATATGTTAAACTAGATTCACATAATTCTTGATGGAAGTAAATAAGTAGATTTATTATTATTTATCTATGTTGATAAAACTTTGTAGCAACATTAAGATGTTAGACCTTAATATGAGTTGTTTAAAAGGATTCTTTATTTAAATTTTAACCTCCTAGAATTTATGTTTAAAAATGCAAATTTTTTGATTACCTATGAGTAAAGAAAACTTATTTTTAAAATAAGTAATTTAATTTTTAGGATCAATGAAGCCTAACATTTACACACAAGAATATGATTTGGAGCTGATACTTTGCGAGTGGAAATTTAAAATCACTGATGCTCTCAATATTTTTTCTGTAATGTAATATTTTAGATTGAGCAGCAGATTTGACTTAGTATTGTGAATTGCCGTCAAATCTACTGTTCAATCTAAAGTATTACATGTTAAGGTGCGTCCAGACTTGAACGTTTTAGACCCGAACAGAACGAACCAAACGCTCAGGAACAAGCAGAACAAATAGTCGGAACAAAAAATCATTGCGTCCGCGCAAACATAAATATGAATAAATATTCTATCTGCCTCGAAGTGTTTGTGATACTGTGGTAGATAAGTTTTACTAGTGAATGTACAAAATCAACAATGAAGATTCTATTGACATGCATCGAGTCATTAACTTTTTATGAGAAACGGACCAGTTTAAAAAAAATCCCTATCCCACTACATTTTCAAGTGGAAATTATGCTAGTGACAAAACGCGAACGACACAAATGCTGCGAACAGCACGAACTGAGTTCTTTTCTCGTCAACTGAATAATTCGACGAACGCTAAATCCTTTTGAGCATTTTCGATTTGCCGACACGCTCAGGAAAACATTTGGCTAGGGAGACAGGTCCAGACTTCGCCTTCGGTTCGTTCTGTTCGTCGGACTATATGCTTAAGTCTGGACGCACCTTTAGATATTTCAAAGATATTCCGCATGGGGGTAGTGTTTCTATTTGAGTCCAGGAATTGAAATGGTTTGGGCACCTCTTGAGAATGCCAGATGATCGATAACCAAAACGCGACTTTCAATTGGTCCCGACACAACGAAGAAAACGAGGAACACCACGAAGATCCTAGAATGATGGAATAATAGAATCCATGGATGCTCGACAATTAGAGAATGATGTGGGGTTCCCAACCGTCCCGGTTTGGCCGGGATTAACCAGGAATCAGAAAGTTTGTCCCGGCGAAAGTTTTGTCTTGGCCGGGACCTGGAAACTAAAAAAGTGTGTACTACACACATAATATATTTTAATTTCTAATATTTAATGTTTTGTTTCAATTATTTAAAAGCTTAAAAATAATTGTCCCGGAATCGCCGATGCTCAAGTTGGGAACCCTAGAACGATGATGTCTTTGGCAGACAAGCTTGGAGACTGGAAACGGGAAGACGGCGCGGAGTTAGCAGTATGATAATATAATATCCTAATGATTTGTTTATAATTGTAATAGTTTCCACCCGTAATAACATAAGGTAGTGTTTTCAATCAATGTTCGTTGAGGAGTAAGTACTAGTACAACAGGGGGTATCACTACCAGAGAAGATACTTCTAACAACAGGTTCTAATGTTTCTTTTGCTGATCTATACATTTTTAATAACTGTTTAGTATAAAGTGGTTAAACTAATACAGGCATACACATTAAGACGATATAGCTAAATCACAGATTAACTTACAGATATGGCACTTATTTCATCTTAATAGGAATAGGGCTATGGCATTGTCAGACTTCGTTTTTTTTTCTCGAATGCATTGTTGCCTTTTGTAAAAAAGGTATTCCCGATTACTTCATCAATAGTTAATATGTGGCACATCTTTTTTGTAGCGATCCATGGTAGCGATTCATCATACGCATGCGCTTTGTATTTGGTCCCTTTAAATGGGATATTTGCATCCTTGTTTTATTTAGTTTCGCCGTCTTACTGATAAATCTGTGTTAATACGTCTAAATACACAAATACTAGTCAAATGGATCTGTGATTTTTCGTATTTTTCGCCATTTAGGTGTACCTTTATCAGAAAAAATCAAAAATCTCTGTGGATGGTAGCGCGTAATTACTGTATTATTGTCACATAATAGTAAGAAACAACACTATCTGTTGTAGTATTGAATAAGCTGTGATTCTAGTTTGACTGAGTCATACCTTATGTAAGTGATGTAGTATGTCAATTTAAGGTAAACGCAATTAAATTCAAAAAAATCTGATATAAACAAAGATTTTAATATTTCTATGAAATACGCTTTTACTATAATAATCAATCAAATGATTAAGTATTAAGATATTATATCTGTCAGTGTCAGTAAATAAATATGTGGAGTCAAATTATGACTTCTGATCTAACCCATTAAGTGAAAAAATCAATCTAGATTAATAAGTCTAAAATATAAACTATAATAAACTATTTGAAAAAAATAGGTTTCTATAAAATGTTTAATTTGAAAATAAGTTACAATAAACTCGTAATATACCGAGTATATAAAAAATTTAATCGTTATAAAAAATTAAAATTTTAATTTAAAATTTAAAATATAGGGATATATTAGAATAAATTATTCAATATAAAATTAGTGGAGCTTACTAACATAGGGTTTTTACGTAGGCATAGGCAGTTTCGATATTTGTAACAATCTATTTTTGTAAATGGTGAACAATAATGGTACATCGAACAATAATGACAAAATTGGAATTTTATTAAATTTGTCTAACGAGACGCAGATATTCAGCAACGTAGGTTTGGGATCAAAGTTTGAAAACATTCAATTATACATATGACAATAATCAGAAGATGATTAAGATTTAAGTAATTTTTTTGCGACGTGATTGACAATATAAAAAAGTCACTTTCCTAGGCATAAAAGTAAAGCACTTTTACGCCTAAGTACAAAATCACGAAAATATATAATTAAACTGACATAAAGTGTCAAATTCAACGAGTGTAACCATAGTTTCTCGATATACCGGATGCGTCTCAAAAGTGGCTCACCCCTATAACTTTTTTATTTTTTCAGATAAAAAAACGAGAATTGGTATATTAGTATATGACATAAATTAGGACTGATTGACGTATTCAATTGTTTTCAGTCACTTCTTGTTTCACCGGAAATGACTACAACTTTTGATTTTTAAATGACACCTTCGGTATTTTTTTACTTTATTCGATAGAATACGACACTCTGAATAGAATGACATATCATATGTCAACTTTTGACATTTTATGGTTTATTTGACATTGTAGCATGCGGTTCATAACGACAATTTGACTCGAAATAGCAAGTGTGTGGTACCAAATTATTCGTTAAAAAATGCTTCTTCCAAATATGCTGAGTCACCATTGTTTCATTTGAAATAATTGAGATATGATTAAAAATACGATTTAGGCATCTTTTAACCGACCAGGACAAGACACGAAAAACATTATACCCTTGTTTATATATTAATAGTTAGGCAATGAGCCTGTATAAGTCGATGCTGCCAACTGGTGGCAGAAATTAAAACGTAAAAAGGGGGCGGAGACTATTGAATTTGGCAAAGAAGTAGGGACTAAGAATTCTTCGAATTTAATTCTCGGTAAAGAATAAAAGCTTTGTTTTGGTTCACGCGTTAGGACAGTTCGCACATGCGTCTCAAGCGTTTTATGTTTTGGTTCGTTCGGAATTGATTCTGAATGTTTACACAGCTGTTTTGGTTTCCGGCTGGGACTGGTTCTGGACAGTTCTAGGATCGTCCTAACGATTCGCGCCTCTCAGTAGGGACGGTTTACGAATTAACAGTTCGCACATGCGCAACAATAATAATCTTTGATGTGTTTTGGTTTATGGCTCTTTCGAATTGATTCCGAACCGATCCGAGATAATAACTAGTACGCAATTTGTTCTGCGCAATTCTAGAATCGTCCTGAAATTCGAACCAAAACAAAGCTAAAAATATCTTATCTGATTCGAACCGAATTTATACCTCAAAGCGTTATTTACATTTTTTATTTTTGGACATGGATTTATATTTATTTTGATTTTCATAGCCACTTGTTGGATACTAAAGTATTATTATTAGGTATATAAATATTTTATTTTTAGATGGATAATTAAAGAATATAATATGAAACTATACCTACCTACGTCTGTAACTTTGTAAAAGTGTGGCGGATTTAACATAATGTTTTTTTTTTTAAATGTAACATCCTATTTTATTTTAGATTCTGTAAAATTCTATTACTTTTTTACGTATATTTCTTTTGTATAATGAAACTTAAAACTAGTTTTATAATATTTCAATTTTTTTTTTTTTTTTAAATATTAGATATTTATATGTAGATATTTAAGGTAGAGCTACAGGGTGTTCAATATATTTTTTTTTTTTTTTTTTTTTTTTTTGAAATAGAAAAATATCTGCAGATTTTTTCAATGACGCAGCCTATACTGAGTGTTTTTTCAAAAGCGGTTCACCCTATAACTTTTTTATTTTTTCAGATAAAAAATTAAATTCGGGGTTTACCAAATTCTGAATGTTAGTAGGTATATGACATAAATCGAGATTGATTCGTATTCCGTTAGTTTCGGTCACTTCCTGTTTCACCAGAAATGTATACGAGTACAACATTTGATTTTTAAATGGTACCCCTCGGTATTTTTATACTTATTTGATAGAAAATGACATTCTGAATAGAATGACATATATCATGTCAACTTTGACATTTTCAATTAAAAAAAATAGCATTTTTAAAATTCAATCTAGTGTCATGTTAAAAACCATTAATTTTAATCAAGGAGCTTCGAAAATTGATTTGATCGTCTATTTTTTGTCTTCCTTTTGGTACCTGGTAAATAGGTAATTTGGTACCACACACTTCGTATATCGAGTCAAACTGTCGTTACCTTTACAACCGGTTACATGTTGTTTTTATCATGGCACTCTAGATTGTAATTTAAAGGCATTTGAGTAAATATGTCAAAAGTTGACAGTAGCAATATGTAACTGAACGAAGTACAATGA
>NW_022147241.1:43859-48876 GCF_002938485.1 Sitophilus oryzae | reverse complement strand
CTTGATACAGGAAAGCTCTTGGGATGTAGTTTGTCGCTCGCGTTTTATTTATCCAATAGGTAGATATTTATCATGAGATAATAAAAACGCAGAACATTTGTAAATATAAAAAATGAACAATCTTTTTGACTGCCTCAGATTGATGTACCTGACAATTACTTAACATTATTTATACAGGCATATTGTATGGTGTCAAAACTATTTTTAATTTAATAAAATATAGGTCGGGCTTGTTGAAATCCGGGCTGTAGGATTCGAACAGGCTGGCAAGATGCGAGTCGTTCAGGTTGAACGAGTATTAAAAATGAATCGTGAGATTCGATTCATTACTTGCAATCCGGTTCGTTAAATTGAGTCGTGGCCAGCCCGGATCCATAACATTTGAACGATGAGCCGTAAAAAAGAATCGCGAGAATTGAATTGGACCACAATGGGATCGTGCGTTCAAAGAGTCGTGAGAATTGATTCATTGATTACAATACGGTTCGTTCAACTGAATCGTGGCCAGCACGGATCCATAAGATTTGAACGATGAGTCGTAAAAAAGAATCGTGAGAATTGAATATGATCAAAATAAATCGTGGCCAGCACGGATCAATAAAATTTGAACGATGAGTCGTGAAAAAGAATCGTGAGAATTAAATCGGATCACAATGCGATCGTTCGTTTCTAAGGCGCAGCGCGGGCGGTGATACAGGCATAAATGCAGGCACCAATATTTAGACTTGAACAAAAGCCGTAAACAAACATCAAAAGCATAAAATGCAACGGTAAGAAAGTTATTTAAAAGAAAAAAAACTTATTTATACTGTGCCTAGTACGGATCTGTAAGGTATTTAATTTTCACGTTAATATTTTTGTTAAAACAATATTAGACTATTAAATGTCGGACTATAAAACGAAATCGTGTCTTTATGCAACTCCAAATAAATATTGTTGGCCTCTGCTCTATGTGATGAAAAAAACGGCGCGGCATGAGCGATGGTTATAAAATGAAGGTCGCTGTCATTTTATATGTAAAATTATATGGGGAATATCATCGATGTTAATTTCCAAGCCAACTGGACGCCATTTTTTTTTCGATCATGCTGTATTCTATACTATTTATTATGATTTTTAAATCGGATTTAAAATATGGCTCTAAAAATATTAAATTGGTATTAAGAAATCTTTAAGAAACAGTATATTAAATGTATAAATTGAATTGATAATTTTAAATTATTGGTAAAATAATCAATCCAATTCCGCCAGTGTTATAAAGTGTTCAAAACAAAATAAAAAAACGGTAATTTCTTTTTCTGATCCCTTAAGTTAATGTTAAAGATTCTCTTTTTTAGAGCTTTGCTTTGCGAAGCGTGCATTTTACAATCATTTGGGGCAGACTCTTGCGGTCTTGCAATATTTTTCACGTTTTTATGATTAAGAATATACATATTTGTTCAAAAATGTTCATCACAGATGTTCATCCACCGAGGAATGAGCATCTACCTCTTACAAGGGTACACACCCCTCCGTGGTTGGGGTTTAGCCCTTCGTACCCTTCACAGTCGAGGAGCTTATCTCCGGCTGAGATCCTGAGCCTCTGAGACGACGACCATTCGCGTGCCATGAACTTTGGTACGGCTGATATCGAGGATGGAGAGCTGGCCTCTGTGGAGCCGTCTCAGATACTGGCTTTTGTTAAAGCCCTGAGACTGTATGATGAGTTATAACTCGTTATAATTCAAGAAACGGGAACATACAGTAGGTTTATAAGGTCGCGGTGATTAACTCCCCTCCTAAACATTATACATTCTAGTACGAAGCAAGTCTCAAAAGTCAAATGAAAATAAATATATTATTAAAAAAATATATTTATACTAAGTTGAGTATTATCCATCAAACTAGTAACAAACGACACTACAATTTCAATAATATAATAATATAATTATTATATTAATATCCTAACTGCATTATTAATTAAAAAAAAACTCAGTACGTGCTCCAATAAGCCCTGTTTGAGGCTTATTTACCTCACGTCCTTTTATTACGTCAAAGAAGATACTAGAAAAGACGTCATAAACTGACTAGTATTTCAAAAGATATACAACAAAGTTTGTTACAACAAAACGCTAAATTAAATAAAAACCAATTGCGTTCAATGCACTTTTAATATTGTTATTAATACCTTAATAACTATAGATATATAGTATATTTCCTTACTTCCTCTTTATTCGTCTTCAAAATAATTAATAATAATAATGTTATTTTGGACACTTCTACGGCTTAGTAAAGGCAGATTTATTGATATTGAATAAAATTGTGTTTGCAAAATTTCAACAGTTTTTTTACTTTATTTTTTAACATAATATCAGTTAAAAACCATAATAATGTAAACGATCAACAAGAATGTTTAAAGAACTCTAAACATTTTTTATTGCCTCTGTTGTAAACTCCTTATACCCATCCCCATAGAAAATACAGTCAGATGCAACGGAGAAATTGTTGGTCAAATTTAAAGTGTTATATTTTTGTTATTTTTAGCTCTATTTTCATGAATTTTTTAGCAAGCTGTATATAATTATATCAACTTTAATTCGCAAACTAAGTTTTTTTAAACTTTAGTATTTGGCATATTATACAGGGTTAAACGAAGGGTTGTTTTCTTACCTTAGCTTTAAAACACCCTGTGCAATAATTTCGTCTGTAAATTTTCCTAAAATATACGTTTGCGGTTAGAACCATGTCATCTGAGCATTTTGTTTTTTGGATCATGTCAATACATGCCTTGGTTAATTTTTAAGAGCGAAATGTACTTGCCACCAACAATTTGCAATTTTTTCAATTATCATTACTTTTTGATGTTGTTTCTCAATATGGCGGGGTGGTTTTGGTGACTAATGTGAACTATATGCTACTATGAACTGCCCATCATGTTCGAAGTTTGGGAAATTCTTGACAGGAGGTTTACAGGTCGCGAAGCGGTACAAGCTTCATTAAATGATCTTCGCTTGGTTCTTAAAGAAGAATAGGAAAGCATAACGCAATATGATATACAAAATATAATATGATAATGACAGTATGGACGGACGTATACAGGCAGTTGTAGCAGCCAATACTTTGTATTGCCTCCCTTAGCACTACTTTGTATTGCGTATTGATAACCTCCGGGTATTTTTTACAATTTTTTTCTGTTTGCATACTTGAGTATTACAGATGTTTTCTTTAAGATCGTTAGTTCTGTTATCGTTATGAGTGTTTATTAAAACCAGGACTGTATCGTTAGTTTTTAACGATTTTTTAATTTAGTATAGAGTATCCATTGCAACGTAATGTGACGTCACGACAATGGTCACCAAAACCATCTTATATTAAAAAGTAATGATAATTAATTGGAAAAATTGCATATTGATCGTGATTAGTTCATTTCGCTCTTAAAAATTAGCCAAATCATGTATTGACATGAATCAAAAAATAAAATGCTCAGGAGTCATGGTTTTTATCGTAACATTATATTTTAGGAAAATTTACACACGAAATTATTGCACAGGGTGTTTTAAAGTTAAGGTAAAAAAACCCTTGATTAACCTTGTATAATATGTCAAATACCAAAGTTTATAAGAGGCATTAGTGGATATGATGTAAGTTGATATAATAAGTACAAGGCTAGCAGGTGCTTGCTAAAAAATCATAAAAACTAGGGAGCTTTTAAGGTTAAAAATATAACACTTTAAACCAAACCAAAATCTTTCGTTGCGGTTTTTTCTTGGTAGTTGCTGAGTGTATGTAAATTTACATCTATGGTCTATACTGATAAGTTTTTTAGAGTTATTTTCAGAAACTCTTGAAAAGGCAAACATTTGTAGTTCTTTAAAAACTACTTTCATACATTGAAAACATGCTAAAACCGTGGTTTTGGAAAATGAGCTAATTACTTCAGTTAAACAAAAGCATCGTAATCCAACAATATAGAGATTAAGCTCGTTTTGAATTAATGCAAGGCATATGCATGGACAGGTTTAGAGGATTAACGTAAATACTGCAAATTTAACATTTATTATAGTTCAGTTATATTATTTTTTGTTAGTAATATACAATGTTACGCCGTGCAAATTTGAATGATGTAAAATTTTCAGGGTGGGGGCCGCGGCCAGCATGACAGGTAAGACCAGGACATCTCATGCAATGGTGAGTTTATCGATATAAGAAAAACCACTCATATTAATCGTGCTATATAGTGTGGCAGGCGACCGTTGCATGTGTGTGTGAGTTGTTTTCTGTGTATGAATTGGTCTATTTCTATCGAATATTATTGTTGATATTAAATTCTGAGTTTGTATAGCTTTCTTTGTAATTTATTTCATCATCCTGCAGATTCTATCTCTATCCAGTGCTATGCTACTTATTGAAAAACGTCAGAGAGAAGTTTTGATTAGTTATCCGTCAATACAGCTTACCCACAGATAGGACTGGAACCCTTAAGCAATCGAGAACATAACTATACGGATATTAAAATGGCGTCCAACAAATAGTGCTTTTTTTTTATGAGTCATCGTGGGTCATTGAAATTGATAGATGATACTCTGAAGGCACAAGACAAAAACAATTCTTACGAATTCTAGAAAAGAAGGCATTAGTGAAATTTTAAAGGGTAGGTGTACGATGTGGATGATAGTGTAAGATCGACCGATGGTTATCAAGCCTTTCACTGCACCGTATATCGTTATTACTCATACAGAGGGCATAGTGGGTCAGCCGTGATTTCGTTACCTGTTGGTAGATCGTGATAATGATAAGTGTGCTTTTAATAAAAAGTAAGGAAATGAGAAGCAAAGTCGATATTATCGGCATGACGAAAGGTAACGCTTAGAGATTACTGAAGACCTTGCTTATATTCGAACAAGCGAGACAAACTTTTTGATCTGGGCATTAGCTTCTATAGTTCCTGCGTGTGCGTACGTTCTGTGTGTAAGAATTTAAGGAGCGGCGAAGTTAATACCGCGACCTTTCCACGCTTCTCCTAATTGCGTATTCTCCC